>NC_066567.1:11548726-11558470 GCF_024679095.1 Eriocheir sinensis
TCGCTCCACACACACAGGTCCTCTCTGTCCAGAGTCTCCACTCTGCTCGCCACCGTGTACACCGCTATCAGGTCTCCTCTTTTTCTTCTTCTCTCCAGGGTTGTGAGCCCCATGCTATTGAGTCTCTCCTCGTAAGTCCGATCTCTAAGTTCCAATACCATCTTAGTTGCCATTCTCTGCACTCTTTCCAGCTTTCTTATGTTCTTCTTTTCGTGAGGAGACCAGACCACTGCTGCATGCTCCAACCTTGGCCTTATCATTGTAACTATTATTTTCTTCATCATCTCCTCATCCAAATACACAAATGTCGTCCTTATGTTCCTCAGCAAATTCATAGTTTGTCCCGTTATCCTGTTGATGTTTGTCTGGTGACATGTTCTCTGAGACAGTCACTCCCAAATCTTTTTCTTCCATTCCTCTGCATATTATCTCACTTCCCATCTTATAATCATATTCATATCTTCTTCCACTCCTACCAAACTCTATTTTTTTACATTTCCCAAGGTTGAACTCCATCTGCCATGTACCACTCTCCTCCCATATTTTGTCCAGGTACCTCTGCAATGCCTCACAGTCCTTCACATCATTCACTCGTCACAATAGCTTTGCATCATCTGCAAACAAACTCACATAGCTGGTCACTCCGTCCACCATATCATGTATATAAACAGCAAACATTATTGGCGCCAGCACCGAACCTTGTGGGACCCCACTCATCACTGGGCACCAGTTGGAAACCCTGTCCTTGATTATTGTCCTCATTTCCCTGTTTATTAGGAAGTCCTCCAGCCACTTAATAAGTCCATCACCCACTCCACCCCTATTTTTAACTTTCCAAATTAGTCTTCTGTGCGGTACTTTGTCACATGCCTTTTTCAAATCCAGGTACACTCCATCCCCCCAGCCTTCTCTCTCTTGTATTAAATCTGTCACCCTTGAGTAATAACATAACAAGTTGGTGACACAAGATCTCCCTCTCCTGAATCCAAACTGGCAATCTGAGATAATTCTTTCCCTTTCTAAAAACTCCGACCACCTGTTTTTGACTAGCCTCTCACATATCTTTACAATCACACTAGTGAGTGATACCGGTCTGTAATTTAATGGGTCCTCTCTCTTTCCTCCTTTATATATTGGTACTATGTTTGCTCTCTTCTAATCCTGTGGCACCCTTCCTTCACTCAGGGAGGCACTCATAATGGAGTGCAGTTTCTCTGCAAGTTGCTCACTACATTCTTTCAAGATCCACCCTGATACAGGTAACTCTTGATTTACGCGAGTTTGTTTTACGCGTTTTTGAAATAACACGGGGTCCAAAATCCATATAAATGTTTAATTTACATGTTATTTACATGATATTTTATGGAGTGGCCACCATATGTCTCACGCAACTGGACTCCGTGGCCACACAGCTGAGCTCAGTTCTTCCCGCGCACCACTTGAACAACAGTACAGTACCCACGCTGCTCAACGATAGGGGTGGGCAGGTAGCAGTACCAGTACCAGTACTAACGGTACCAGCTATATGGTATGGTACCAGTACCAATACTAGCCAGGAACTCATGCTGTCCCTCATTTCTTTCTCAGACGAGTGAGGCTACTGGACATCTCAGTGATATGGATATTCTCTCTCTCTCTCTCTCTCTCTCTCTCTCTCTCTCTCTCTCTCTCTCTCTCTCTCTCTCTCTCTCTCTCTCTCTCTCTCTCTCTCTCTCTCTCTCTCTCTCTCTCTCTCTCTCCTGAATGTATAACGCACACCTTTTCACATATAAAATGCTTGAAAGTTTAGCCCTGCGCGTTACAAGCCGAATGTACAAATTTTTAATGATTTTTCTTCTTCTTTGGAGTGTTTTTAAGGGTCTGTGTTTCGTCTTATCCAATAACAACGGCAAATTTACCTTTATTATTGTTAATGATCCTTAATAGTCCATAGCTGTCTTATAATATGTTACCATAGAATACAGGGCGATCAAATAACTACTGTACAAAAACTAAATCGGTGGAGCATCGCCCATGCCTTGCTGTTATCCCGTTTTCCCGTCGGGCGCCATTTGTATGATCTTGATCTTGATGTCACAGCTGGCTTACGATTGCATGACAAAGGAGCAGTACAAGCTACAAAAAAGAATCGTATTGGAAAAAAATATCCATGTGTTCATTATTAATTATTAATATTAGTGAGAATAATGGGGTAAATATGATATCAGAAACTGTACATCATGAGTCTTGTACGAAGAGTTATTTCACGCCCGGCCGCCATTTGCATTGTTTACAAACCACACAACTACACCCAAACAACAAACAGCTGCATGCCGCGTGTCACCAGAACCGTGTGAATTGTGTCTTGCCTAGTTGTCTGTCATAACCTACGAGTGATGGTGAGAATAATACGCTTATTATGATATCAGAAGCTGTGCATTATCAGTATGTATGGGGATGTATTTCTCACAACACCAGCCCGGCCGCCATTTTCATTGCTTTATTCAAGGACACTTGTCAATTCAAGCAGTAAAGATAACACCTAAAATATAAAATTTTGGGAAATTGTACATTGTCAATGTTCTTTAACGTACATATTTCTGAGCATTTTAAGAACTTTTTTATCAAAATTGTTGTCTTAAAGTTTGGGGTGCACGTTATATTCGGTGCGCGTTATACGCCGCAAATTACAGTATTTATTTTGGACGAAACCTACCTCTTGTTTGATTTACATTGTTTTGATTTACGCGACCTCTTCAAGGAAGCAATACTTGTAAATCGAGAGTTACCTGTAGCAGTTTTTGAAGGCAGAGTAACTTGACTCTGTATATATAGACTTTGGCCCTGTCATTTCCTGCCCACTGGTGGACGGGGCAGTAACGTGTGTGGAATGTGTCGCAGCAATGCACGTGGTCAGAGCTGGTGAACCTGAAGTCGTTGCCCCATCATCATCGCTACTTGTATTATGCCACCCAGATTCACTGTCCTCCTCAGAATCACTTTCCAGAGTTACGAGCGATCACTACCGGTCAGTACGTGATGAATCGGCTATCCAGAGTGGACGTAGCCACTGGCCGCACGGACCGACTAGGCGTTTCGAACGCAGATATTCTATTTTTACACGTCCATCCACTAGGAAAGCCTCATATGCACTGACTTGATGATAAAAGTACTCAGGACAAGGGTTGACATATTTGGGGAGGAAAAAATTTGGGAGACTGGCTAACATTAGCGAAATATCAGGCAGCGATCACCACCACCGTCCTCTGTCAACCAAGCGGCGATCGCCGCTCCCCGTCCCGTAAGGGCTACTGCAACTTCTGAGCAGTGAAGTATTGCCTTTATTGTGGAACAACTCAACCACCCAATTACCCACGGCTGCGGAGCTTCGCATTCAGATCATAGCTTACTTCTTAGACAACCCTTAATTCCTAACACTGGAATTCAAACTGACATTCATCATCTGTTTTCCTCCAGCAGGTTCTCAACACAGGCCACCTGACTTAAACATGCATGGACTAGTCTTGAGGGTAGAACTTCCCTGAACTTTCACAATGCAGTGGCATAACAATGTATTTTTCATTTCAGGATGAAGACTTGGCTTGTGAAAGTGGGTCCAGAAATTTTCATCTAAGCAACAGTACTGTCTTCATTTTTCTCAAAGAAATGTTGCAGACTCTTGTGCCCGAGTCAGTTTGGGGCAGCCAAAAAAACTTCAAAACTGTGGAAAGATTCCTTTGGAAGTTGATTGACTTGGGAGCCCAGGACACCCTAACCATTGGTCAACTACTTGACAGGATGAAGCTGCAGCCCATAAGGTACGTGAATGTCCAATGTCATTCATATCCTCATCAATGGTTCTAATGATAATCATGGTCAGTACAATACAAGTCTTTTCTCCTGGCAGTGGCAGGCTGAGCTGTGCTGTCACGCATCCCGCCCTGCCCCCTAATCCTCTGGCACTTATTGTATTCTCTCCGACAGGTTCTGAAATAACCAATAGATATTATCGCCAATTTTGACCATCTTGATATTTTTGTATTGCTTAGTACAGGTACCTCTTATGTGAGTTTAAAATACCCAAATTTTTTTAATGTGATGTTAAAAAGACAGTATATAGTTAAAATTACATGATTTTTGGCAGGGTTTTAGTTCTCCATGTGGCCTCCAGATTCCAAGGGATTTTTCCCTTGCTTCTCCTCCGTCTCAGCGGCTTAGGGCTGCTGTGGGCAGTTCTGCTGGATGTGCTATGGAGGGTTAGCAACACTGAATGCACTGCATGATTGAACTTGATGGTCAGACTTTAGTCCTCATGCACTGAAACGTCAGCCACACATACATACACACACACGTCAGCTGTTGGGGCCGTAAACACCACCGCTGATCCACTCCTGCCTGTTGACCAGGAAATATGGAATTTACCTATATTGTCTGACATTCAATTATGGCAATCATCCTGGCTGCATGACCCTGTGTTGGCGATGGTGTGTGTTGTGGCAGTTCGCCAATAACGACATTATCAAAGGCGACATCTTGATGTGTGGGGACAGTGTTCTGATCGTCGTATGTGGGCAGCGATGGTGTCCTGACATGATGGCCAAGACAGTTGACAACGGTATTAATTGACAACGACTGGAAGAGGATGGTTGTAACACCATCTGGAGGGAATAACAACGCTATTAGGACAGTTGGTGATTATCTTGCAACCTCACCTGGCAATAAAATGGGTGTGCCCAACATGAAGCTTACTTTGCCCAGTTCAGGAGGATCAACACCAATCACAGGGACTGAATGAGGGAGGATACAAGCCAGAATTTTGTGATTGCCTACCTCCACTACTGCCAGCAGACTGAATTGCAACACACATCAGAGTAGACCAATGCCATTATGGCAATCTAATGAAACTTCCTCTGGGTTGACAATAACCTGTTAGATTAGCTAGTATTAAGCTTGACCCTACACTGAAAAACAACAATATATATTGGGAGGCGGTGGCTGAGTGGTTGGCGTGCCGACGCCGCGTCCAGGAAGGACATGGGTTTGAGTCCTGCCGCTGCTGGCTGTGATTTTCAGTCACTGCCGAGTGGCTAAACTACCACATGCTGCCCTGAACACCACCTATCAACCTGGACTCTAGAATCCTTCTCTTAATAGAAAGCTCAAAGATGAGCTTTGGGGGCAGCATGAGCCAGGCAAGATGGTGCCACGATAGACACTTCCTGCACCAGAATGGACTGGGCTGACCATCAGGCCCTGCAAGTAAAGCCCACCGGCTCAATGGTCTACACAGATGATCGGTGCTGTGCCATGGCATTATCTGCATTCAGTTGGTTGGGTGACTAAGCTGCCAGGTGCAGTTTTCCCCATCATGAGTAGATCCTTAAATGCTGACCATTGCTCACATCAAAATGATGTCGTTGAGCGGACATCGAAGGTTGTGGTTTATATATTGCTGACGGATGGCTGTTAGAGGTGCTGATTATTTTGAAATTTACAAAAGCTTTGGCGCCCAACTTGGCGTGCTACGATGGTCGGTGAGATCGCCGATGCTGCAAATGATCACGGGATTACTTGAAGATGGCGGGATGAGGCATGGTGACCACCGTGGTTGGCGACATTTTCTAATGTCGGTATTTTCGAAGTGCATGATCATGGATGTGTGACCCCATCCTAGAGACAACCCTGAGTGGAGGAGGCCAGGGGTGCCACAGGTTCATGGCTTGGAGTAAGTTGGTAGATCCTTCCAGGAGGTACTTGGGATGAGAAGGCAGCATGCTTGGAGACTTGCTTGGAGAATCCTTGGGGTTGGCATTGTAAGGTGGTGGCGCCCCCAGCATGTGTTCCCATGGATTAATTGAGCACAATGTCTCATTTCTGTTTGTGTTATTCAATACATATATTCATGCTCCATGATATTAATTTTCACTCACATTGTAGTGCCAGGGGCCCTATGTTGGGATGATTTTACAGATCTGGGGTACTGGAAGTGTCAACCCTTTTGTTGCGCATTGCGAGTTAGGCAGCTATCCCCCCAGGTGCACATGGGCAGCCCAGCGGGGAGGAGGGGATCTCTTTTAACCTCTGTATCTCAAAAACTATTCGTCACAGCTAAAAACAAAAAACACCATTGGAAAGAGGAGGCCCAGATCTATATGACTCAGTTATGTATGCCTCTCTCTCTTGAACATACAATCACTTTCTGAGGTGTTGCCTGTGAATTACTATGTCGATGCGTGCGCGACGGTCAGCCATATTGAGGGAACTGCGGAGATCTCTTCATGGGTTGCTGGCAAGGTAGTATTGTCAACTGCAAAATTTACAACTATTTGGTAAAAAAATCAGTCAGGTGATAGGTGAAGCTATGCAAAAATGCCGCTATATTGAACAACATCCTCCAGTTACTCGTCCGTAGATTTTCTGCTCTAGGCTGATATGATTTTCCACCAAATTTAATGGAAAACCCACTGAATTAGCAATGGTGTGGGGTGAGAAATATTGTTAGAACACTTATACGCAGGAAATTTGAGTGTGACTGGAACTCTCAGCGAGGTTGCTACCGGCAAATGCGCTAGTCCTCGCTGCAAGTATTTTACAGCACAGAAAGGGTTAAGTATCACATAAGTGTTAAGTCCCCTCCTCTGGTCAGATTTCCATTCCCCCTCTTCTGTTATATACATTTTTGTTTTCCATGCAGTGAACCTGGGTAGCTGCCCGTCCCGTCCCCTCCCCTTGCATGTCTTGGGGTGGGGTGGTGAACCCGATTACCCTCCCCTCTCAGGCTATCTTTTTATGAGTTAGCCCTAAGAGTCAAGCGTTAACCCCCTTTTTTTTCTTTTTTATTCTGATTTAATTCCTCCATGAGACAAGGGAGACATATTCTCCCTAGATCGGTGGAGTGGTGGCGCTACCCAAGACAAACCCCTAGTACTTTTGGAATCTTAAACTCCCTTTGACCCCTTCCCTTAGATTACCACCCGAGTTTAAGGATTATCCTTTGAACCCCAAGTTTTGACCACCACAACATAACTTGTTTCTCATTTTTTAATTATGTGTAACAATAACCAACCTCATAGATTTGTAAACCTTAAAACAACACCAAAAACTTGAGCATTTACACAAATATATTGTAGACACTAGAAGAGTACCTAACCCTTCTTTTTCTCTTCCAGGTTGCTTCAAGTACACAGCCAGGCAGAAAAAAAGTATGTACTCAGTAAGTTTTTATTTGGATATTGCAAAAGATTATCATTGCATCTCTTAAAGCTTTTGTTGTCACCTCCAAAATTTCTGGAGGTGGCAATCAAATTTTTCAGAAGGCATTTGTGCTTTATCTCAAGAAAACAACACCCTATTTACTACTCAGCCAGATAATGCTGAAGTGCAAGGGAAGGTAAAACTCCTTCCCAAAAGAACTGGAGGAGTGCGCCCTCTTTTCATGGGTGTTAATAAAAGCTTGGATGATGACAAGCTAAAAGCTAGCATGTGGCTTATTAGATACCTTGCCAACATGGAAGAAGGCTTTAAAGGCCACCTGGTCTTGTAGAGCAATGGAAAAATGCTCTGTCTGTGCTGGGAGATGAGAGATCTCTATTATGTTAGAGCGGATATAAAAAGATGCCTTTGGCTCAGTTGATACCAGCTTGCTGAAAAAACTTCTGTACGATACTGTGAGTGACTCACAGTTCTTTGAAGAATTCAAAAAACTCTATACTGCAAGAAAAGGCAAGAAGATTCCCAAATATGAAAGTGACTTCTATGAATGGATCTCTGTAAAAATGACACCTTGGATAGCTCATTCACATTACAAGTCTATGGCCTGTGAGAACTATTGACAAAGCACTATGTTCAACAGTAACATTTGGAAAAAGGAAGGTAACCCTTGCCTCAGGGCTGCCACAAGGATGTTGTCTCTCAGGAGACCTTTGTAATTTTTATTACTCAAAGATGACATCCGAGTATCTGCACGACTTCATTAAGCACGTGATGGTACTCCTGAGACAGTAGATGACACCTTTATATATCAAAGTCAGGAAATGGCAATCCATTTCAAAGATCTCTTATTGAAGAAAGGAATCCATGCATTCAATTGTTTTATAAACAAATCAAAACTCTCTCACCAATTGTAGTTCAATGTGCAGAAATTCTCTTTTAATGGCTATATTCTTTTGCTTTATTAGCTGTACTTATAAATAATTCAAGTTTGGAGAGTACCATGTAGATATTCCTTGACCTTCAATAGGTCATCAAGGTGCTCAGGAGGACCTTCGAGAGCATTCAAGAAACAATCAAAGTAAAATGAATGAGTTCATTGAAAATAAACTAGTTGGGACAATAAGGATTTTTCCTTCCACACAGTCTCATATCTGAAAATTATTCAAACCTGAACACACTGCTGGACAATGTGTGTGGCGCCTGGGAATGATTAGTGGCTATAAGATCCAAGCACTGTTGAACCACGCATGTGATCTGCTTTGGGAAGTATAACTCAAAAAAGTTTTTTGAGTGCCATTTTCATAGCAGGAAATAAAGTTTTCCAAAAAAAATTCTACGTGGCAAGGAACAGACTTTGGAAAGCGAGGGACAAATATTTGTTCTGCAATTTTTGTATGCAGCATCTACTGTTCCTCTTACTGTCATTTCCCGTGACACTCGGAAAGTCCTCACAAAGGAAACTGGCGCCATTGTTCTCAGGAGAGTTAAGGAAAGTAGAGAGGCACAGATCAGAATATCAAAGTGCTGTTGAAACATTTAGAAAATCTTGTGACTGGAAGTGTGCTTGGAGTGAATTAGAATAAGGAACAGTGTGACCCCTAGCTGTACAATGTGGCATGACAGCTTGTTATGCTTGTATGATCCTTCAAGGTACTTGGTACCAAAAGGCATGAGATAGCTCTCCAAGTCACTCTTCACTGTCATCGTTTCACAGCCATACAGTAAGGTAGCACAAGCCTGGCGAACAGAACATTTAAGAGTAGGTCATTCCTTATCAACATTACAGAAAGGTCCCAGGCGGTTAAGTTGCTGATTAATGATCCAGGGGAGGATTAGGCCTATCGGAAACCTCTATAAATACGGTAGCCTAGACTTTTACCTCTGTGGTGGGTGTGGAAAAAAATTCACGAAACTCAAAATATATATTATTATCTATATCTCTGACACTGTGTTACCTCATGTGGGAGACTCCCCTGCAGAAGTGGCCATGCAAAATATCTCCACTGCTGGCACCCCCTCTGCACACCCCAATCCTGCTACCTCCAACTCCTAAGCTCACCCTATTGATTCACTTCACAGGTGGTCTTCCCTGATACCCCTCCCGTAATCCTTGCCTCCTTCCTCTCCTAACAAGTTAATTTCTCATCATGTGTCCAGACCATCTCAGCATACCAGACTTCATTCATTCAACCACTTCACAATCCACTCCCTTTCATTTAATAGCCTCCTTCAAACCCGCTTCTGCGCTTTCATTCTTACTCCATCCATCGTCTGAAACACCACTGTATGTATATCGTGATTGCTGTGCTGCATTCCATGTGTTCATCTCAGGGGTACATGACAAGTTAATAAGAAAAGCCTGTGTCCTCTTGCCCTATGCTCACACTGTCTTCTATCCTCAGGAGGCGATGAGTGGTTAAGCGTGTGGGTGTGGTGAGTCCGAGACCTAGTGTGGACAGTTGAGTCCCCACACAAATATGCTGATTTTTCAAGCCCTCCTTGATGGTGAAGATTTTATGCTGTCCAGGACCCGTATACAAAACTTATTTACCT
>NC_066567.1:11558570-11631070 GCF_024679095.1 Eriocheir sinensis
CTTCTAAACTGGCACCTCTGTATGATCTCTTAAGAAAGGAGTAAAATTCAAATGGACTGCAGTAGAGGAGGGGTTTTTCAGGACATAAGATTTATTTGAGGAACTCAACGCTGTTAACAAGCTTTGACGGAGAATCTCCCTTAATTGTAGAAGTGGATGCATCCCCTGCAGGTGTGGGCTGTGTTCTTCTGCAAGACAAGCAGGGCATTGAAAGACCAGTGTATTTTGCTAGCAAAAGATTGTCACCAGCTGAAAAGAATTACTCTCAGATTGACAGAGAAGGGTTAGCTCTAGTGTTTGCACTTAAAAGGTTTAGGTATTTCTTGCTTGGGAGACCTTTTCTAGCCAGGACAGACCATAAGCCCTTAATAGGACTGTTTGGTAAGGGAAGGCCTGTTTCCCACAATGCAAATTCAAGAATACAGAGGTGGGCTTTGTTGCTATCCCAATATGATTATGATCTTGTTCACAAGGCAGGGAAGGACAATGTTGTGGCTGACGCCCTGAGCAGGCTACCCATTAGGGATGATTTTGAGTCGGCCAACCCTGCTGAATATGTAAAATTAGTAGAGTCACTGAATTTTGAAGACATCTTTTCCATACTGTGAGAAAACTGACCAAGAGGGACCCAGTACTTAGTCAGCTGAGTAGCTGTCTGAAATTTGGGTGGACTAATGAGGTTGAGAACCTGTTAGTAGATTATGCATCTGTGAAAGCGGATCTGAGCCTGCACAATGATGTCATTCTTTACCGGAATAGGGTGCTGGTGCCAGTGGATCTGCGTTGCCAGGTACTCGAGCATTTGCACATTGGACATAATGGCATAAATGCTATGAAAGCTGAGGCAAGGAACTGGGTATGGTGGCCCAAGATGGATCAAGATATTGAAGAGGTTACCAAATGTTGTGACATTTGTTTCAAGAATTATAGTACATCAGCCAGTCCAGTCCTTGCCTGGCCCAGTGCAGGTATGCCATGGTCAAGGTTACATATAGATTATGCAGGTCCCCTTGAGAATAAGTATTTCCTTGTGATTGTAGAAGCCTTTTCAAAATTTCTGGATGTTCATGTGACAAACAGTATAACCTCTGCTGCTACCATTGAGTTGCTCAGGAAGTCCTTCTGTAACTACGGTTTGCCTGATATAGTTGTCTCAGACAATGCTTCTTGTTTTGTATCACAAGAAATGCAGCAGTTTCTTCAGAAAAATGGTGTTAAACATGTAACTCCGGCCCCATATAGTCCTGCATCTAATGGACTGGCAGAGAGATCAGTAAGGTCCTTGAAAGAAGGGTTGAGGAAGTTCCAAAAAGGTAGTCTAAGCACTAGACTCTGTAGATTTTTATATAATCAGAGGAAGACAGTTCACTCTGCAACTGGCAGGTCGCCAGCAGAAGTGATGTTTAACAGAAACTTTAAGACAACCATTGAGTCAGTCAAGACTAATACATCTAAAGACAGGGTTTTAGTTCAACTGAGCCATCAAGTTTTTCATGATGAAAGTAAACTTTTTAAAATAGGTGATGCAGTTTTTGTAAGAAACTATAGTAAAGGAGATGAATGGGTGAAAGGGGAAGTTGTGGAAGTGTTAGGATTAAGAAATTACAAGGTTGGGGTTCAGGATTTTGGTAACATGTTATGGAAGAGGCATGCAGACCAAATCATGCATAGATACCTGGTTACAGCTGGTCAAGAGAAGTCTGAGGGTGCTGGCAGTACTAATTTACCACCTAGAGACAGTAGTGTTCCTGTACAGGGGGGTGATTCAAGTTGACCAGTGGGTTCTGGAGATAGTTATGACCGTGGATCAGGGGAAGTAATCGAGTTCCAGGACCACAATGTAACAGGGCAGACCGTGACAATTCCAGAAACCCATGAAAAGGTACCAGTACCCCAGACTCCTGTACTGAGACGATCCGGAAGAGTGCTGAAACCTCCGGATCGACTCAATCTCTAAAGGTGTCTTACTGTAGCTCCTGTAATCTTAAGTTTATATCTGGATGTCATAGTTATGTTTTTTTATTATTTTCTCTGCTTCATGTAGAAAAAATAGGGGAAGGAATGTTGGGTATTCCCCTGTTGAAGGGATAGAATACGCTTGCCGCGTCTCGTTTGTCTGTCTTTTGGCGCCTGTTGTCGTGTTTCGAGTCGGAATAAACAAGGACGCCGGCCTGTCTTCTGAGTTGAGTATCTCTGACCTCCTTCCTGTTCGTATGCAACAAAACCACAGTATTTGTAAAGGACATACTATATCACGGATGACTTTTATTACGCCTTAAGGCGTGATATAGTGTGCCCAGCTCCCAGCGGCGGGGCCGCACATACGCAGTAGCAGCCTTTTTTTAACGGCTAAAGAGACAGTTCAAGGGCGTAAAGAAAAATATTAAAAAAAAAAGCCTGCTACTTATTGCTCCTGAATAGAGGTCAATGGAGTATCCAAAAAGAGAGGTCAATTTCGGGAGGAGAGGTGTCCTGATACCCTCCTCTTGAAAGAGTTCAAGTCGTAGGCTGAAGGAAATACAGATGAAGGAAGATTGTTCCAGAGTTTACCAGCGTGTGGGATGAAAGAGTGAAGATGCTGGTTGACTCTTGCATAAGGGGTTTGGACAGTATAGGGATGTGCATGAGTAGAAAGTCGTGTGCAGCAGGGCTGCAGGAGGCATGCAGTTAGCAAGTTCAGAAGAGCAGTCAGCATGAAAATATTGATAGAAGATAGAAAGAGAGGCAACATGGCGGCGAAATTTGAGAGGTAGAAGATTATCAGTATGAGGAGGAGAGCTGATGAGACGAAGAGCCTTTGACTCCACTCTGTCAAGGAGAGCTGTGTGAGTGGACCCCCCCCCACACGTGAGATGCATACTCCATACGAGGGCAGACAAGGCCCCTGTAAATGGATAGCAACTGTGCGGGGGAGAAGAACTGGCAGAGATGGTACAGAACTCCCAGCCTTGAGGAAGCTGATTTAGTAAGAGATGAGATATGAAGTTTCCAGTTGAGATTTTGAGTTAAGGATAGACCGAGGATGTTTAGTGTTGAAGGTGATAGCTGAGTGTTGTCAAAGAATAGGGGATAGTTGTTTGGAAGATTGTGTTGAGTGGATAGGTGGAGAAACTGTGTTTTTGAGGTGTTTAAGGACACCAGGTTCCTCTTGCCCCATTCGGAAATAATAGTAAGGTCTGAGGCTAAGCGTTCTGTTGCCTCCAGCCTTGAATCGTTCCTGTAGGGTGGGTCTTCTATTAAAAGAAGTTGAGTAATGCCGAGTGGAGTCATCGGCGTAAGAATGGATAGGACAGTTCGTTTTGGAAAGAAGATCATCATTGAACAACAGAAAGAGAGTGGGAGATAGGACAGAACCCTGTGGGACACCACTGTTAATAGGTTTAGGGGAAGAACAGTGACCGTCTACCACGGCAGAAATAGAACGGTCAGAAAGGAAACTGAAGATAAAGGTACTATAGGAGGGTAGTTTGGAAAGAAAAGATTTGTGCCAGACCCTATCAAAAGCTTTTGGTATGTCCAGCGCAATAGCTATGGTTGCACTGAAATGGCTAAGAGAGGATGATCAAGAGTCAGTTAGGAAGGCAAGGACATCGCCAGTAGAACGTCCCTTGCGGAACCCATACTGGCGATCAGATAGAAGGTCAGAAGTGGAAAGGTGCTCTTGAATCTTCCGGTTAAGGATTGATTCAAAAGCTTTAGATAGACAAGAAAGTAAAGCTATAGGACGGTAGTTTGAGGGATTGGAACGGTCACCCTTCTTAGGCACAGGCTGTATGAAGGCATACTTCCAGCAGGAAGGAAAGGTAGATGTTGACAGGCAGAGGCGAAAGAGTTTGACCAGGCAGGGTGACAGCACGGAAGCATAGTTTTTAAGGACAATAGGAGGCACTCCATCAGGTCCATAAGCCTTCTGAGGATTGAGGCTAGAGAGGGCACAGAAAACATCATTTTGAAGAATCTTTATAATAGGCATAAAAGAGTCAGAGGGGGGATGAGTAGGAGGAATATGCCCAGAATCGTCCAGAGTGGAGTTTTTAGAAAAAGCTTGAGAAGAGTTCAGCCTTAGAGATAGATGAGACGGCAGTGTTGCCGTCAGGACTGAGGAATGGAGGAAAAGATGAAGAAGTGAAGTTGGAGAAGATGTTTTTGACTAGATGCCAGAAGTTATGGGAAGAGTTAGAGAAAGCAAGGTTTTGGCATTTTCTATTAACCCTTACATTACGGCAATCGTATATATATAAGTGCGCTACCACACGCCCCACCCGT
This sequence comes from Eriocheir sinensis, assembly GCF_024679095.1. Classification (NCBI taxonomy): domain Eukaryota; kingdom Metazoa; phylum Arthropoda; class Malacostraca; order Decapoda; family Varunidae; genus Eriocheir; species Eriocheir sinensis. The sequence goes on from NC_066567.1 coordinate 11,562,837, forward strand.
GCGGGGATCATATATATAATCATCACGCTCTACGCTCCCTACGTTTCAGATATACCGCCAGTTCTTGACTCAGAAAAATGGTGGAGGCATCTGACATCCGTACACACTCATTCGTCTCCAGTGCGTGCCCTGCTGAAGGCCACAGATCATTTTCCACTTTTGTTCAGAATACATCTGTCATGTCTCGTGACGCATCAAGCAGTTCCTCTGCTCCGGGCGGAAGTAGAGCGCAGGCGAATCAAAGTGACAGTGACTCTGATGACTGCTATGGTAGTGACACTGACAGAGGAGGGAGGGGCAAGTAGGGGGGGAGAGAGAGAGAGAGAGAGAGAGAGAGCAAGTGGGGTGCTTCCACGCGACGTGTCACGGCCACGAGAAAATGAACAATATTTTCAGCTGTCATAACTTTTTTATTATTATTAGGAGAGAAGTTTCATTACACCACCATATATACTAGATGAATATACAATTATTGCAAAGAAGAAAGACACCATTTCCACCTCTTAAATGTCTAAATTTTCCCCGTGCACAGCATCCAGAGAAATATATCGCCGCCCGTACTCTAAGGGTTAATGAAAAAGTTTTTGGTTAGTCGGAGAATAGATTTGGCACGATTCCGGGCAGAAATGTAAAGTTCATAGTTAGCATTAGTTCGAAGGCTCTGGTACCTTTTGTGAGCTGCCTCTCTATCATTGACAGCATGAGAACAAGCGTGATTATGATTAAACCAAGGCTTTTTAGCGTGAGGACTAGAGAAAGTACGTGGAATGTATGCCTCCATTCCAGAGACAATCACCTCTGTGATGCACAGAGCACACACAGAGGGGTCTCTATCCTGGAATCAATAATCATTCCACGGGAAATCGGAAAAGTACATCCTCAGGTCGTCCCACCGAGCTGAAGCAAAATGCCAGAAGCATCGCCTCTTCGGTGAGTCCAGAGGGTGTACAGGAGCGATAGGACAGGATACAGAAATAAGATTGTGATCGATGGAGCCCAACAGAGAGAACAGTTTGACAGAATAAGCAGAAGGGTTTGAGGTAAGGAAGAGGTCTAGAATGTTGGGCATGTCTCCAAGACGGTCGGGAATACGTGTAGGGTGCTGGACCAACTGCTCTAGATCGTTGAGGATAGCAAAGTTGTAGGCTTGTTTACCAGGCTGGTCAGTGAAAGAGGATGAAAGCCAAAGCTGGTGGTGAACATTGAAATCTCCTAGGATGGAGATTTCAGTGAAGGGAGAGTGGGTCAAGATGTGCTCCACTTTAGAGTTAAGTAGTCAAAGAATTTTACATAGTTAGTAGAGTTAGGTGAGAGATAAACAGCACAGATGTCTTTAGTAATAGAATGACAATGAAGTCTTAGCCAGATGGTGGAAAATTCTGAAGAATCAAGGTCGTGGGCACAAGAGCAAGTGATGTCGTTGCGCACGTAGGCGCAACATCCAGCTTTGGATTGAAATTTAGGATAGAGATATTAGGAGGGAACAGAGTAGAGATTGCTGTCAGCAGCCTCAGAAACCTGTGTTTTGGTGAGGAAGAGAAGGTGAGGTTTAGAGGAGGAGAGATGGTGTTCCACAGAATGGAAATTAGAATGAAGACCGCGATTGTTGCAGAAATTGAGAAGAAAGAGGTTCGAGGAGTTATCAAGACACCTCTCGGGTCGGCAGCCAGAAGGTGAGTCCTCCCTGGGGGAATTTGTTGTCCCCCCCCCCAGGCGAGGACTCCGAGGCAAGGTGAAGGTGCGCCAGTTTGAAATTTGAATTTTGGGAAAAGGTGTATATGTTGTGTGAATGTAGTGGTGTGGATAGAGAGAAGATCTGTCTTTAGAGAGCATGCTGAACTACTCTCCGGTGTTGGTGAGACAATAGGGAAACGGTTAGTGAGGACATGGGAAGGGTCTTTGGAGGGCTTCAGCTCCCTTCTCACCTCCCATATATACCTCACCGGGAGTGGCTTGCACCCGTTCGGTAGGTGTCTTCCTACCTACTCCAGCCTGGGCGATACTATTTCACGGATGGACTATATATCACGCGACATCGGCTCCAGAGCCGCAGGTTGCCGACCATTGCATCAACCTGTTGCACGCTAATCACAGAATGGTTGCCAGTGCTTTAAGTGATTTTGCTTTTCTCACATGATGGCGCCTTCTCTATCCTACCTCCATGAGTGGTCCTGTCTTCATCCCATGCCACATGCAGCAGGTCAGATGCTAGGAGGAAGATGGGAGGGGAAGGGAGTGAACATCAAGAGAAAGGCTGCAGAACCAATAAAAATGCTCCCAACTCTGCCCTGCGTGTACAGATTGCAATGTCTATGACTACCAGCAGATTTGATGGAAAAATTGGTATAGAAGCATTGTTAATAAAACACAAATCAGGGTGAAAAAATTTATTATAATCATGACATTTTATGGTGAATAAGACTAATGGTGTATAAGATGACCCCAGAAATTAACATTCAAGATAAGAGTTTAGAGGTACATTCTCAGCATAAGATGACCCTAAAATCTGGAGTCACTGGGAAGCTGCAGCTCCAGCAATCTTATTCCTTTGTCATTCTTCCCAAAGACCAGTGAACTGATATTATCAACAGCTTCAAGTACAACAAAGTCTTCAGTTCAATTTTACCTTCAAACATGTTCTTTTGTGGGTTTCACAGGAAGAAATTGTGTTGTGACCAGCTTTTTTCTTTATCTTATGATGATTTATGGAAATCTCATGCATTGCTTTAGTTCCTTGTTGTGCAGGAATGTTACAGGTACTGCATCCAGTGGTTCCCAAATCAAATACTTTACCTTACCGGAGGGATTGTTACAAAAGACCTGCCACCATGTTTACATACAATGACTTGGAGCTCCTGCAGGCACATTGGGCATGATGATGACTGCCAATTCAATAATGGTTACATATGAGGTGTCAGTGTAGATATTTTGAAAGAAATAAAATAACTTAGGAAAGTAATGATCACCAGGACTAAAAGAAGAAAATAGTAAAATTACTGCAAAACTACCTTAAATGCATCAGCTCTGAGATGTTAAAAAAGCTGACAAAGAGCTTGGCAAGTTTTACCTTTGATCAGCTTCTGTGGGTTTCACGGGCAGTAACTGTTATCACCTCTTCTTCCTGTGTTGTCTCACAATGATATTTACCTTACTAAAACCTCACATATTACCTTACCTCTCAGGAACTAGTTCAGGCTCTCCAGGGGCAACAAGCCTAACAACAACTACTGATGAGTTTAGAGGTGATAAGTTAGTAGCAACACAGTATAAACCATCCATAAAACTAAACTTTGCAACCCTGCACTACGCCTTTGTGTAAACAGTACAACTAATTCCTCAAGTGTCTTTTGTAAGCATTCAGAGGGTCAATCCCTTTTCTTATGTCTTCATGGCTGATGTTTTCCGAGATATTTTATGGGAAAATTCTTTGTACTTGATGCTGATGTCAGAAATTTCATTTTCTTTACTTAAATATTCATGGGAAATATAGGGTTAAGGTGATGTGTTTGGCAATGTTCTCCGACGCCCCCAGGATGTAGGGGTTACAATTTTGATTCGAGCTTTGAAAATGATCCCCTAATTTTGCTCTCAAATATGTCAGATAATGGAGTACTTATACTCAGACATATTTCATAAACTAATAATTGAGATATGCCCTCAACTGGTCTCCTAAAATGTCCTCCATTTTTCCAAACAAAGTTAGTGGCGACTCCACTTCCTGGTTGGTAGACTCCAGAACCTCCGAGATAGGTGGAATGGCATCTGCCAAAGTGGCCTCAGGAAGTCCTCTTGGCGTCTCCACCAGGCTCTGGAACACCTCCAAGGCCCCCAACACAACCTGTGAGGAATAGCAGGGGAAGACATCAGGTACAGTAATGAGCTTATTTCTGTTCTGAACGTGCTAGCAGCATTTACGCAGTGAATAGTAATGAGGCCGTGATGGTGGGGGTAATGAAGGCATTGGTATTGAGGGCAAGATTGGAAATACTAAGTGATATTACTATACTACAGCAGAACCTTGACTTAACACAAGGTAGGTACTACAGAAACTTGTAATAAATTATGATTCATCAATTCAACCATTAATATCTTTATGTAACAGTGAGGTAGCATTACAGATCTACAATACCCTCCCTAGTTTCGCGCTTGGTTTGTTCCGAAGCTATAGCGCTAAACTCGAGGATCGTGAAACTCGAGGTATTGAAAACAGAGAGAAAGTTCTTATTTGTTCCTGCCCATGAAGAAGCTGACTTTTTTTCCCACTTTACTCTTTTGAAGCTGCAGCTGAAGGTGGCTGCCTTACAATTGGATGAGTTCTGAAAACACCCTTGTGATTCACTGAGTCCGATTACATCATTGATGGGCTCACCCAATCAGCGGCCTCTAACTATGACAAAGCAAAAGTTTTGTGAATCTGAAGTGAACGTTGATAGTTACCATATTTCCTGCCATATAAGACACACTGAAGTATAAGACACACCTATAATTTGGCAAGATATATTTAATAAAAATATAAAACTACAGTACCCTTCCGAGTTTTAAACGCTTCATTCCGCAGGTATAGGGCTAAACTCGTGGATCACAAAACTCGGGGTATTGAAAACACTGAAAACGCGCTTATTTGTTCCGGCCTGTGGAGAAACTGACTTTTTTCCCCACGTTACTCCCTTGTTATCTCAAAATACGTACCGTGTAAAAAGGCAGAAAATGTGAAGAGAAAACGGGACGTTTTGAAGCCGCAGCTGAAGGCAGCTGGCTGCCTTACAATTGACTGACAGTTTTGAATACACGCTTGTGACTGGCCGAGTCCAATGACGCCATCGACGGCGCTCATCCAATCAGCAGCCTCTAACTATGACAAAACGGAAGTTTTGTGAATAAGCCAACGTTGATAGTTAAATCATTAGTTCGTACCTTTTACCACGGGCCATTGGCATGCATCTCTGTGAATCTCACCCCAGCATGTGTGAACACAGTCACCCAGCTGCTAGTTTCTCAAGAATTTTGTACAGAGATTCCAAGTCGGCTGCATTTCACGGGAAACTCATCGAAATTCTAGTCAGAAACTCAAGTCAGCAGCATGTCGGTTATTTCCTTGTGAGGTCGGTAAGTTGTGGTCACAAGAAGAAGAAGAGGGTACAGGTAACTCTCGATTTACGCGAGTGTTGCGTTCTTGAAGAGGTCGCGTAATTCAAAAACAATGTAAATCAAACAAGAGGTAGGTTTCTGTCGAAAAATAAATACCGTAATTTTCGGCGTATAGCGCGCATTTTTTTTTACATAAAAAATGCCTATAAGTTTAGCCCTGCGCGTTATACGCTGAATGTACAAATTTTTATTGATTTTTTTCTTCTTTGGGATGTTTCTAAGGGTCTGTTTTTCGTCTTATCTAACAACAACGGCAAACTTACCTTTATTATTGTTTATAATCCTTCATAGTCCGTAGCTCTCCTATAATATGTTACCATAGAATACAGGGCGATCTAATAACTACTATACAAAGACTAAATCGGTGGAAGATCGTCCATGCCTTGCTGTTATCCCGTTTTTCCGTTGGGCGCCATTTGTATGAACTTGATCTTGATGTCACAGGTGGCTTAAGATTGTATGACTAAGGAGCAGTACAAGCTACATAAAAAATCATATTGGAAAAAAATGTCCATGTGTTCATTATTAATTGTTAATATTAGTGAGAATAATGGGGTGAATATGATATCAGAAACTGTACATCATGAGTCTTTTACGAGGAGTTATTTCACGCAATCCCAGCCCGGCCGCCATTTGCATTGTTTACAACCCACACCCACACAACAAACAGCTGCATGCCGCGTGTCACCAGAGCCGAGATATCCACTCGGGCACTCATTCTCAGCCTCTCTCGTGTGAGGAAGAAATGAGGGACACCATGAGGGCTGGCTAGTATTGGTACCGGTACCGAGCAGTCTGGTACCGGTAACGTACCGTATTGCTGGTACCGTTAGTACCGGTACCTGCCCACCCCTATTGTTGAGTAGCGTGGCGGCGTAGGTACTGTGTTGTTGTTCAAGTGGCGCGCGAGAAGAACTGAGCTCAGCTGTGTGGCCGTGTGAGTCCAGTTGCGTGAGACATCTGGTGGCCACTCCATAAAATATCGCGTATAAGTGGAAAAAACGCCTACATTAAACATTTATTTGGATTTTGGACCCCGCGTTATTTAAAAAAACGCGTAAACCAAACTCGCGTAAATCGAGAGTTACCTGTATCAGCTATCTGAGTGTTTTTTTCCAGTACCACAATGAGTTCCTCGAAGCTAGATAAGCTTGGAGTAACCAGGTTGAGCATGTCTTGGATTTGAGTCTTGCCCAAGTGTAGCCACTCCATTATCATGTCTTGGTCTTCAATGCTACGTTCTCATGGCATTTAATTAACAGTACAAGGCATGGTAATGGAGTGGCTATGCTTGGGCAAGATTCAAGTCCAAGACCTGCTCAACCTAATTACTCCAAGCTTATCTAGCTTCGTGGAACTCATTGTGGTACTGGAAAAAAAAAAAACATAGGTACTAAACCGATCAGCTGATACCCTCTTCTTCAAGCTGTAACACACTCTCCCTTTGTTTCCGGGCTAACCACTCAGGAACCAACAAATGCTTTCTTTTATTTTTTTTCTTTTCTTCAGGAAACACCACAAAGCAAACAAACTCTGCAATGTCTGGATCCATTGTTTGTTTTGCTTTTCAGCTGATATACCAGAATGCAACAGTCCTCCGTGTGACCAAACTTGAAGATAAATTCGAGGCAGAAAATTGTCGAGAGAATTTCAGTGGGAAATTCCCGAGAAACTAGCTTGTGTGAGCACGCCTTTAAGCTGCTGGTGTTACACTGGGCCTTTTTCCTTCAACCGCGTTAGCGATAGGGGGCGACCGACAACTCCCAACTTTTCCGGGTGTGCATCAAACACAGCCAAGGTCGTTTGTCTGTATTCACAACATAAACAAAGCAGTCACCCTGTATCGATTAAATAGTAAACAAAGCAGCTCTGCCAGTCTACTTTATGAGTTTCTTGGTTGGCCATTTTCCACTGCTCCGCACTCCTCAGCCACTGCCGTCGTCTGTTTGTTTACACACAGCCGCGCGGTAACTCGTATCCCCAACCGTTTTTCATCTGAAGGGACAACCAACAACTCGCTCCCAGTTGGGCACACGGGCAACCTCAGCTGGCAATAACCCCAACAGTTGGAGGAAAACAGCCAGTGTGACACCGCCTCAAGCAATCGCATGTAACTCGTGCATGTCAAAGCAACGTGAAACTTGGGGCAATAATGCGTGAAGGTCGGGATGGTAAGAATTTAGGATTGAGTGCGTAACTCGAGGATCGCAAAACTCGGATAGCACGAAACTCGAGAGGGTACTGCACTAGGAAAAGTATTGGTGCCAATACTGATCCTTGAGGCACTCCACTATCTACAATTCTCCATTCCAATTTCATGTCCTTTACTACTGTTCTCATCTCTCTTCCCCTTAACCCGTAAAGTACCATTGATGCATCTCACACGTTAAAAGCGATTTGCAATTATATACCGTTGACGCGTCAGACGCGTTTGCAAATTACCGTAATTAATCGCAATTGAAAGGACGCTCCTGTGCGCATCTAGATGCTCATACGGATACAGAGCATCGACTTGTGAGTCAGCCTAGCCTCTCCCAGGCCAATATGGCCCCAGGGGTGACGCCGACCCACTGGGAAGAAAGGGAAACCCAACGAAATCAAGTCCGAACAAAGTGAAAACGTCTGATTATCATAGTGAGGTCAGCCGAGTAGTGACCTTGAGCCAGTCACACACACACACACACACACACACACACACACACACACACACACACTATCATGGTTACCAAGTATTGAATTACGGAACCATTTTCGTACGCACAAGGGTGAGCCGCGAGCCAAGCCGGTGTGATGTCATGAGACATCCTATCTGAATATATACATGAATTTTGACACAGTACGTACCATGTTATTCATCGACTGCTTGTTGGGATTTGTGCCACCCAAGTTTATTTACTTTATTACACAAGCAAATGACGATGCATGTATGTATATACTATATAACGAGGATATCAACAATCACTCCTTCTTCTTCTTGTGACCTGTTCTGCTTTGAATTGCTTTTTAGGTCCTCATTGGTACTTTTTTACACTTAGATGCTTCACTTAGTCACTCTATGATAGTAAATTTTGGGTTCCACGATGCGAAAATAAGGATGGGATGTCTCATGATACCAGATGGCAGATGACACCACTACCACACCAGTGGAATGAACCTATTTTCTTCGTTACTGGGGTCAGTTTGAAGGGATTTAGCCAATAATTTTTTTTACTCCCAGTACAGTACTGGGGGCCACCTTTATATCACATAGGGAGGTACGCTATGGGTTAAATAACTTTCCATCCAGTTTTTCATTTTCCTTTCAATCCTCCTTTATTTTTCAGCTTCCATAATAGTCTTGTATGTGAAACTTTTTCAAAAGCCTTTTTCAGGTCCAGATACACGCAATCCGCCCAGCCATCCCTCTCCTGTGTTATGTCTGTCACTCTTGAGTAAAAGCTCAGTAAGTTTGTTACACATGAATGCCCTTTTCTAAAACCATACTGTTTTTCTGTAATTACAGTCGAGTCGAGTATGGCGCGGTTAATTGGTTCTGAGCAACGGCCGCGCCATAGGAAACCGCGTCGTAGAAATAACCAGACCTATGGAGAAAATACAATTTGGTTCTGGCCATTGCCATTTTGCCCCACCACACCTATTTTTTTTCTTTTGTTCGTTCTAACCTGAGTGCACCGGTAGGCATCATCTGCCTGTTGATATTGTTCAGTCCGACCCCCATGCTCACCACCTTATCCAGTCGGCCACTGCCAACATCCATTTCTTGACTCAGTACATATGCTTGTACGTTAGTAGGCGAATCTTGCAAGCCATTGTGCAGCACGTGCGTGGTAAGCGAGCCGACTCCTTGCCATGCGGGGGCCGGGGGGTTAACTAGACGCGTACTCGTCAGGTCGGGACTGAGAACCCACCGTACCGCCGCCACATTCCATCCAAAAACTGCCCAATCCCACCCAACCATTTACTTTCCCCGCCAACCCGAAATCAACAAAACTATTACTTGGCACGCATATTAATGCAATAAGTAGTGGTGACCAACCACTTTCAAAGATCTCTCTCTCTCTCTCCCGTTAGTTTCTTTATACACCGTGTTTTCTGATTTCTTCCCTTTCGGACTGGACAGCGAGAAAGACAAAAGAAAGGAAAGGATCTGGGAACACCAATTTAGATTTTTAAAAGCCAGTTTGCCAGCAGGCTGATGTGCAGCAGCGGCCTGCTGTAGATTTTAGTAAACTGTTTAGCCAGATTGCTTTCTTTTTTGTCTGCAAGAATAGACAGTTGGGACAGGTCCACTTTACATGAAAAAAGGAGGAAAGGAGGGTGAAAAGATTGACGGGAAGAGATGCGGAGTGGTCGGGGAGTGCATGACTGTGACGTGGAATTTTGAGGGCCACGGCAGCCGACTGCGAACGTTCTTCTTGTCTACATCTATAAATTTTGGCTATTCTGATAGTGAGGATAATTTGTAACTTACTGAATACAAAAATGTGTGGGGAGAGAGAGAGAGAGAGATGGGATAGAAATCCTCCCAAAAAACTAACCCAACTGCCACCATGAGATTTTCCCCCTTGGGAAAAAAAATCCAACCTGGCAACTCTGCGCTCGTTTGGCCAGGGGAGACCACGAACCGCGTCATAGATGGTTTTACCCGCGTGATCTGAACATATGATTCTGAAACCACACCGCGTCATAGGAAACCACGTCTTACGAATCCATGTCATACGTGACTTGACTGTACTGTATATTGTGTTCATCTAGAAATTTGTCCATTGTTTCTTTATCACTTTCTTGCATATTTTACAAACTATACTGGTCAATGATACTGGTCTGTAGTTCAAAGGTTCTTCCTTTTCCTGCTCTTATATATATGGACCACTTCAGCTCTCCGCCACTCCTTTGGTACTTTACCAGTTGTTATTGAGCACATTATGATATCATATACCGATCCAACCAGCTGATTTCTGCATTTTTTCAGTATAAAACCTGAGACTCCATCTGGTCCTATTGCTTTCCTCTCCTCCAGCTCCTCCATTATTTTATATACAGGTAACTCTCGATTTACGCGAGTATTGTGTCCTTGAAGAGGTCGCGTAAATCAAAAACAATGTAAATCAAACAAGAGGTAGGTTTCTATCGAAAAATAAATATTCATTCAGTAGAGAGAGAGAGAGAATATCCATATCACCGAGATATCCACTCAGGCACTCAGTCTCAGCCTCACTCGTGTGAGGAAGGAATGAGGGACACCATGAGCGACTGGCTAGTATTGGTACCGGTACCATACCGTATAGCTGGTACCGTTAGTACCGGTACTGGTACAGGTACCTGTGCACCCCTATTGTTGAGTAGCGTATAAGTGAATAAAAAGTGTAAATTAAACATTTATTTGGATTTTGGATCCAGTGTTATTTAAAAAAATGCGTAAACCAAACTCGCGTAAATCGAGTTACCTTATCTCCTCTTTGGTTACTATGACTTCATCCATTTGAGCATTTATCTTGTCATCTTGTGGTTCACTGAATTGTGATTTTTTTTGTAAAAACTTGCAGGAACCTCTTGTTTAGCAGCTCAGTCATGTCTTTAGGATCTTCAATTTTCTTATTTCAGTCTTTCTATTTTTTCCCCTGGTTGATTTTTCCATTTATGAATCCATAAAACAGTTTAGGTTCTTCCTTGCACTTTTCAACAATATCCTTTTCATATCCTTTCTCTTCTTCTCTCTTTATTTTCATGTATTAATTTCTTGCTATCTTAAAATCTTATTTGATTCTTATTTCTTTTCACTCTCTTCCACACTTTGTCTCTTTTTTTCCTTTGCAGCTTCACATTTTGCATTAAATCAATCCTTCTTTCCTCTTTCTTTGGGTTTATACAATGGGACACATTTCATGACACCTGTTCCATACGCTTCCATAAAAATATCGTACTTTTCCTGCACCTCCCTTGTTCTCTTAAACTTTTCCCAGTCTAGCTCTTCATAATATTTCTTAAGATTTTCTATGTCCGCCTTCCTATAGTTTCTCCTGTTTCTTTTATATGATTCGTCCCCCTCAGTGCCTTCCTCCTCCATTTCCATCTCTATTATCACGTGATTGCTCTTTCCCAGGGGACACACGTATCTTAATTCATCTAACAAGTGCATTCCCTTTGTTAGCACCAGGTCCAGTCTCGCCGGTTCATCATCATTCCTGTATCTTGTGTTCTCCGTCACCCACTGCATCATCAAGCTTTCTATAGTCAATCTTAGATCTTTCCCCCATGCCGTTTCACTACCTCCACTTTCAAATGTTTCCCAATTTAATTCCTTACAGTTGAAGTCTCCAACTAACAAGATTCTTTTGTTTGCTTTGAGTAACCTTCTCAAACTCTGAATGGTATCTTCAATCATGGTCTCATATTCTTCTTTACTCCATGAGTTTGTTCTTGGTGGTACATAGGTTGCTATTATTGTCATCATTTCTCTGGTTTTGTTCTCCAGATTAACACTCACTATTTCTGCCTTTCCTTCTCCATATACTAACGACTTCACTAATAACTCCTTCCTCGTCATTATCATCACTCCTCCACCACCTTTACCCTTCCTATCCTTCCTCCATACATTGTCATTCCATACATTCCATGTTGCTGTACTATTAATTGGGTATAAGAACAATTTAAATTTTCTAGGCCTTAAATAAAAAGTCATACAATGCGAGAAACATTACTTTTTTCTGTTTATTCAAGACTTCACGGTTGCTATGGTAATTTAAGCCAACACTGAAACACACCTCTCAACCAGCACGCCCCGCTCTTCAGTCTCAACTATTCACAACAGTTCTCTTTTTTGAGCTTCTGTAAGGCTGGCACTTCGAACCATAACCATGAAGATTGCTGGGATAAATTTTAAAGTGACGGACTGACAGGCGCATGTTTCCCAAGTCTGTATGAGTATGTGGTGGTATGTGGTGGTATGTGGTACTCATGCTGGGCTTCCCACAGCCAATCTCCAAACTCGTGACGTCATCTGTGGGTGGAGCTTAAGCAAAGCTCAGCAACATAGATGATACCATTTCCCACCCACTGATAGGAGCTTTAAAGCTAGTTAAAAATATATTTACAAAGGAGAAATAACGAAGGGAGAAAGAGATGTCTCATGGAACAGAAGAATAAAGAAAAGAAAATCAGTTGATTCTAAGGAGGTCTCCTAAGCTCCGCCCACAGGTGACGGGACGAGCTGAGAGCGAAACAAACATCGCCACGGGTACCAACCAATTAAACACATCAATGTAAATTTTCTGATATATATATATATATATATATATATATATATATATATATATATATATATATATATATATATATATATATATATATATATATATATATATATATATATATATATAGTGTGTCACTGTATCAAGCACTGCATGCTTACATAAGTATTTGCCACACAATATTTTCCATTATAGAAATGTACCTAAAATGCATTAATGTTTCGGTTTTCAACGTTTGTTTGATTTGCAATAGTACCAACACTACATGGAAAGATAGCTTGGAAGGGGGAAGAGAAAATAGCGTTTGATAAGAGGCTACCTCTTAATGGAAACACACTCTCTAAGTGACGCTTCGACGAAGAGGGAAGAGCTTGACTGATGATACCGCTGTGTGTGTGTGTGTGTGTTGATGTGCTTGAAAGAACATGTATTTACCTGGTTGTATTTACCTAGTTGTGACATACGGAAAAGAGCTACGCTCGCACTGTCCCGTCTCCATATCCACTCATCCAACTTTTCCTTAAAATCATGAATGTTTCTTGCACAGACCACCTCCTCTTCCAGTCTATTCCATAGCTCAATGCTTCTGTTTGGGAAGCTAAACTTTTTCACATCTCTCCTACACGTGGTCGCCCTCAACTTCTTTCCATGTCCTCTTGTTCCTCTCTCGTTCCACATACACAGATCCTCTCTGTTCAAATGCTCCACTCTGTTCGCCACCCTGTACACTGCTATCAGATCCCCCCTTTCTCTTCTTCTCTCCAGGGTTGTGAGCCCCATGCTATTGAGTCTCTCCTCATAAGGCCGATCTCAAAGTTCTGGAACAGTCTGGGCCGTTGTCACTCGAACACCTGAGCTGGGCTCTGTTTTTCTAATCTTTTCAAATTTATACCAATTCATCGCCCACAGCCACCTCACTCTACCCGTACCTGCCTTCCCCGCCCCTCCTCATCCCCGTCTTATCGGCCCCAAAATTTCTTCTGATGAGAGTGCGAGGTTAGCCCCTGAGGACAGCTCTCTCTCTCTCTCTCTCTCTCTCTCTCTCTCTCTCTCTCTCTCTCTCTCTCTCTCTCTTCTCTCTCTCTCTTGCATTTTCCATCTTTGTCACACACACATGGATAAGGATATGATGAAAAAAATAATTACCACTATGATCAGACCAAAGTTGGAATATGTGGAGGCAGTGTGGTCTCCTCATAAGAAGAAACACATAAAGAAACTAGAAAGAATACAAAGGATGGCAACAAAAATGGTTCCAGAGCTGGAGGGATTGACATACGAGGAAAGACTAAAGGAAATGGACTTAACAAACTACAGTACCCTCTCGAGTTTTGCACCATCCGAGTTTCGCGATCCTCGAGTTTAGTGCTTAGTCCTATATTCTTACCATCACGACTTTTGCGCATTACCGCCACAAATTTCGCGCTCCTTTGACATGTACGGGTCACGTCTACCTACCGTCGGCGTCATGCGTGCTGCCTTAAAGGCGGTGTCCAACCATTGGGGCTATGGGCAACTGTGGTTGTGGGTACGAGTGTGGGTACCTAAGGGTGTATGTAAAAAAACAGACGACGGCAGTGGCTGAGGAGTGAGGAGCAGTGGAAGATGGACCACCAAGAGACTCATAAAATGGACTGGCAAAGCTGCTTAGCTCACTACTTGATTAACAAGATAAGAGAACACCCCGTGCTGGGGTCTGACCATCAATCAATTTCAACCATTCGGTGCAGACCAGCATTGCCTTCTCTTCCGTAGCACTTACAGCAGAACCTGCCCATAGAAATAGCCCCAAACTGCCAATTCAGGGCAGGAAACGGGAAAATCACTTGGAATCTGGCGACCACTCAGAGGCCTAAACTCCTGCCATGAATTTTGATTTAGATCACCTCATGTTAATCTGAAGAAATTGTGTAATTTATGATATATGCTGGCTTTTAATGGCGTTAAAACAAATTTACGAAAATTAAACTCACAAAAAATGAGTTACCCGTAGATATGTTTCAGCATTTGGGGAGGCGGTGGCTGAATCGACAGAGTAACACCACCGCGTTCAGGAGGACGCGAGTTCAATCCCTGCCCGGTGCCACCAAGCTGGGATTTTTCAGCCGCCGCCGAGTGGCTTAAAACTACCCACATGCTGTCCAGAAGACCACCTATCAACCTGGACTCTAGATTCTAGGATTAAATATGAGCTCCGGGAGGGCAGCATGAGCCAATGCAAGATGGCGCCACTATAAACACTCGCCTGCGCCAGAACGGGCTGGGCCGACCATCAGGACCCACCGGGAAAAAGCCTACCGGCGCTATAGGCCGCGACGTAAAAAAAAAAAATTAAAAAATAAATAAAAAAAAAAAATAATAATAATAATAATACAACAATACCCACTACATAAACATCTAACTATAAAAAGAAAAAATATAAACTGCCAAGCATGTGATGCCATGCCCTTCGACATAACATGACCTTGTATCCCTAAAAAACAACACAACACAACACTATACCAGGACAAAACACTAAGCAACACAAAAACACAACTGCAAATCTGACACCACACAACAGCAAACACTGCACCCAGCACCACACAGCCTTACCTGTGGCCTGTCCTCCGCCTTGAGCCTCTGTAGCACCTGGCAGGCCAGTCCTCGCCATAGGGAGTCATCGCCCCCCGCCACAGCCAGCTGCGTCAGGCACGGCGTTAGGTGAGCACGTACCCGCCTCTTGTATAGGATGACACCCCCCACCTCGTTGTCCAGCTGGGGAGAAGGAACACTATTTGACTTGGTCTTTTCTCTTTATGCAGAGATGGGAAATACATACACACATACAGTAATCTCTAGCTATATCGCGGTCTCACTGTATTGCGGATTTTTAAATTGTATACAGTCAAGTCGCGTATGACGTGGATTCGTAAGGCGTGGTTTCCTATGACGTGGTATGGTTTCAGAACCGTATGTTCAAATCATGCGGGTAAAACCATCTATGACGCAGTTTGTGGCCAAACAAGCGCAGAGTTTCCAGGTAGGATTTTTTTCCGAGGGGAAAATCTCATGGCGGTTGGGTTGGTTTTTGGGACGATCTCTCTCTCTCTCTCTCTCTCTCTCTCTCTCTCTCTCTCTCTCTCTCTCTCTCTCTCTCTCTCTCTGTACATTTTTGTATTCAGTAAGTTACAAAATTAATTATCCTCACTATCAGAATGATCATATAGCCAAAATTTATAAATAGAGACAAGAAGAACATTCGCAGTCGGCTGCCGTGGCTCTCACTCAAATTCCAAGTCACAGTCACAGCGCGTGCTGCCTGACTGCTCCACATCTCTTCCCGTCAATCTTTTTCCCCTCCTTTGCAGGACCTCACGGCCCCGCCTCACTGCCGCGACACCACCTAACTTGTGCCACCTGGGCCTCTCCATCCAGGACGTCACGGCCCCACCTCACTGCCGTGTCACCACTTAGCTTGTGGCTCCTGGGCCCTTCCATCTGGGACTCCTCGTCAATGCCTCGTAACTCAACGCTGGGATTGTTACCATTCTCCCGCATCGCCCTATTCAGTGGATGGTATCGCTACACACCTACGGCGACAGGCAAGACTTGTGTGTGTGTTAAGTGAGGAGGCGATTAAATGTTAAACTTTCCCTGTGGTTTATATCTCGTCTGCCCCCATGAAGTTGAGGGATACCGGGCCTAAAGAGGGAATTGGTCTGGCACATTACCTCCATCTTACAATGCCTGGTCACATTCCTTCACAGTGTCAAAAACATTCATAGTTTTCAGGAAAAATATAACAAACTAGTTTAAGAGAGGATATAACAAGCGGGAATTAATCCTTAACAAATCTGAGTAAAAATACACACATATACCCACCAGGTCAGTTAGAGGAGCAGACAGAAGCTCAAATCTTTCTGGTGTGACGAAGCCCACTGAGTCATGTTTGAACACTTTGGTGAGTGTGTTCAGAAGGGCCTCCAAAAGTTTGCATGTACGCTCTGCTGCTTCTTTGCCTTCTCCAAACACCTGGTGAGAAAATATAGTAAAATAATTTAACTGCATGCACTCATTATTCTGAGACTAAGTCTAGAGGTCTTGTGTGTGCTTGTGTCTAGAGGTTCATCTGGTTGTAGTAAACAGGATTAGAGTTGGTCTGCCTCACATATCCTTCTATCCAGCTTAGTTTTAAAGTCATGCATGTTCCTTGGCTGCACTGCCTCCTCACCCAATTCCTCCCAAACATCAGTTCTTCTGCTACATGGGAAACTAAATTTCTGGACATCATTACCCCATCTAGTGTACTGATGACCTCTTGGTCTTCCATTATCTAAGCCTAAAAATCCTCCACATTTTCTAGTCCCCTCACTGCCATAAACATTGTTGGTAACTTCTGCCTTCCAACTAAGTCAATTTCAAAATACCAAATCTCTCCTGATATGATAATTGTCCTAAGTTTGGTGCCAATATAGTTTCATTTTACTATTCTTTCAAAGTTCCTTATATGCTTTTCCTTGTACACTGAGGTGCCATGATAAGCATTTTTCTAACTAGCAATTTTAAGTCTAGCAACAGGATAAAAATAGTCCTGAACTTCATAACTAACAACCAAAGCTGTGGAACTAGTGAAAATATTTCCACTGGTTGGGAGGACTGAGTGGGCAAGTTGAGTCAAGACAGTCCAAGGAGTTGTTGTGCTGGGGGTTGCTGGGGAAGAGTGTGCCAGTGCCTGTTGGGGCTGGGCAAGTACAGTACTGTCTCCAAGTTTGCGATAAATAGGTTGATGTTGCGGGTCGCAAACGTTGATATCGCAAACTTTGAACCATTATTCTTATGGGGAAAATTGAGAACCATCGATATCTTGCGCCTGGCCACCCATCAGGGTGGCCAAGTGCATGTGTGCAGATGGCCCCGGCCCGGCGCTGGGCCTGAGCAGCTGACGGGCGGCTGATGATGGTGATGGTGGTGATGAGTGTTGGCGGCGTGGCCTTTGCATCGGCGCCGCCTGAACGGTGTTTTTGTCGGGGTCCGTGTGTGTGTGTGGCTGTGTTTGTTGTGGGTTTGGGCTTCTCAATTTGCCGATTCTTGTTTTCCACATGTTGCACGGGACCCCTTTCTTTTCTTCCACCTCTTCTTTTTGAAAAGGAAGAGATGGAAGAAAGGAAAGGGGTCCCATGCAACATGTGGAAAGTGAGAATTGGTATATTGAGGAGCCTGGGCCCACAATGGGCACAGCTACACACACGCGGGCCCCAGCGAAAATGTTGTTTGGGTGGCGCCAATGCGGGGGCCACGCCGCCGACACTCATCACCACCATCGCCATCATCAGCCGCGCGGTTGGGGCTGCTCGCACACATGCGCCTGACTGCCCGGATCCCACTCACCATACTTTCTGAGGCCAATGGAAAGGCCCAGGGGGTGGGTAAGAGCGAGAATGGGAGTCAAGGATCACAACAAGGTGTGAAAAAACACGGTTTTAACAGCCTTTTCCTTTTCCTTTCGAGTCATATCGCAATTTCAGTCTATCGCAAACTCGGTGAATCACAAACTTGAAACATGCAATCCTGGAGACAGTACTGCACTTTTGACTGCTCTTCTGAAGTTGCTAACTGCATGCCTCCCCTCTCCTTCGCCCCGCTGCTCCCAACTTCCTGCACCAGTACACTACAACAGTTAACTACAACTTTGACATGCATTTATGAACCAGACCAACCACGAACCATAACCAACACCAACACTAGAACAATAAAAATGGCTGCCATTAGTGCCAGCATCGCTCACTGTCACAGGCATTGCCAGAGTAAATAGGGCCTCCCAGATTGTCACTGACCCTCAACAACAAAAATAACAAGAACAACAACAGCAACATGTTACTGACCTGTACACTGCCCTTAGGTCTGGGTCATGCCTTCAGGTAATGCAACATTTGGTGTCCATGACACATTTTTTTTTTTACAACAAGAGTCGACTCAAGGGCAACAAAAAGTGTAGAAAAAAAGCCCGCTACTTGCCGCTCCCACAACAGAAGATAGTATAGAGTAGCCAAGACAGAGGTCAGTTTTGGGTGGAGAGGTGTCTTGATACACTCTCCTTGAAAGAGGTCAAGTTATAGGCAGGAGGAAATACAGATGAAGGAAGGTTGTTCCAGAGTTTACCAGTGTAAGGGATGAAAGAGTGAAGATACTGGTTAACTCTTGCATAAGGGGTTTGGACAGTATAGGGATGAGCTAGAGTGGACAGTCGAGTGCAGCGGGGCCGCGGGAGGGGGGTAGGCATGCAGTTAGCAGGTTCAAAAGAGCAGTCAGCGTGAAAATATCGATAGAAGATAGAGAAGCAACATGGTGGCGGAATTTAGGAGGTAGAAGACTATCAGTAAGAGGAGGAGAGCTGATGAGACAAAGAGCCTTAGACTCCACTCTGTCCAGAAGAGCTGTGTGAGTGGAGCCCCCCCAAACGTGAGATGCATACTCCATACGAAGGTGGACAAAGCCCCTGTAAATGGAAAGCATTTGTGCGGTGACGATACAGAACGCCCAACCTCGAGGAAGCTGATTTAACGAGAGAGATGTGAAGTTTCCAGTTGAGATTTTGAGCTAAGGATAGACCGAAGATATTTAGTGTTGAAGAAGGTGACAGCTGAGTGTTATCGAAGAGTAGGGGATAGGTGTTTGGAAGATTGTGTTGAGTTGATAGGTGGAGAAATAGGGTTTTTGAGGCATTGAAGGACACAAGGTTCCTTTTACCCCAATCAGAAATGATAGCAAGGTCTGAGGTTAAGCATTCTGCAGCCTCCAGCCTGGAGTCTTGTAAATACTGTTGAGAGGGTCTTCTGTTGAAAGAAGTTGAATAATGCAGAGTGGAGTCATCAGCGTATGAGTGGATAGGATTGATGAATAACAGGAAGAGAGTGGGTGATAGGACAGAGCCCTGTGGAACACCACTGTTGGTAGGTTTAGGGGAAGAACAGTGACCGTCTATCACAGTGGAGACAGAACGGCCGTAAAGGAAACTGGAGATAAAGGAACAGAGAGAGGGATAGAAACCATAAGAGGGCAGTTTAAAAACCAAAGATTTGTGCCAGACCCTATCAAAGGGTTTCGATATGTCTAGGGCAACAGAGAAAGTTTCACCAAAACAGCTAAGAGAGGATGACCAAGAGTCAGTTAAAAGAGCAAGAAGATCGCCAGTAAAACAACCCTTGCAGAACCTGTACTGGCGATCAGATAGGTCAGATGTGGAAAGGTTTGGTTAAGGATTGATTCAAAAGCTTTAGATACAGGAAAGTAAAGCTATAGGGCGGTAGTTTGAAGGAAAGTTGGAAAGTTTTGTTTAGTTGGCGCAACATCTGTGGTCATATGCCGGAGAGAGACAGGAGGGGGAAGGAATTATAGGAGAAGGGAACAGATCCCAGGAGACAGGACACAACCCCCGATTAATACCTGGTACCCATTCACTGCTGGGAAAAGCCACCCAAATTTTTCCACTCCGCCCGGGAATCGAACCCAAGCTCTCTCGATTGTGAGGCGAGTGTGCTAACCACTGCACCATGAAGCCCCCTGGTAGTTTGAAGGATTGGAGCGGTCACCCTTCTTAGGCACAGGTTATATGAAGGCGTACTTCCAGCAGGAAGGAAAGGTAGATGTTGACGGGCAGAGGCGAAAGAGTTTGACCAGGCAGGGTGTCAGCACGGAGGCACAGTTTTTAAGGACAATAGGAGGCACTCTATTAGATCCATAAGCCTTCTGAGAGTTGAGGCCAGAGAAGGCATAGAAAACTTTAAGGACAATAGGAGGCACTCTATTAGATCCATAAGCCTTCTGAGAGTTGAGGCCAGAGAAGGCATAGAAAACATCATTATGAAGAATCTTAATAACAGGCATAAAGGAGTCAGAGGGGGGATGAGTAGGAGGAATATGCCCAGAATTCCTCCCAGAATTGCCCAGAGTGGAGTTTTTAGAGAAAGTTTGAGTGAAGAGTTCAGCCTGAGATGGCAGTGCTGCCGTCAGGGTTAAGGAGAGGAGGGAAAGATGAAGAAGTGAAAATGGAGGAGATATTTTTGGCCAAGTGCAAGAAGTCATGGGAAAAATTAGAAAAGCAAGGTTTTGACATTTTCTATTTATGAAAGAGCTTTTGGTAAGCTGAAGAATAGATTTTGCACGATTCTGGGCAGAAATATAAAGATCATGGTTAGCAGGAGTGCGAAGGCTCTGGTACCTTTTGTGATCTGCCTCTCTGTCTTTGATAGCAGTGCAGGTGGACTTTAACCTTATTTAAGTTTTATCCATTGCTGCAAATCCAACACGCTGCACAGCAAGCAGCAAGTAAAGACAGACCTACAAGGCCTGCAAACAACTTCCACTCCAACTATCTTTGTTCATGGCTTCCAGTGAGCAACGCTGGCCTGGGAGCAGGGTTGGAAAAAATCACTATTTTTTTCTTAAAAAATAAAAATAAAAATAAATTTATTTGATTTAAATCGGATTTTTTTCATTTAAATGATTTTTTTGCATAAATCCTTGTTTGTTTCCATTTTTTTTTTTTTTTTTTTTTTTTTTTTTTTTTTTTACGTGTTCCCTTGTAGCACCGGTAGCCTTTCTTCAGGGGCTGGTGGTAAGCCCAAGTCCGTCATGGCGCAGGCATTTTTTATAGTGGCGCCATTTAGTCTTAGCTCATGCTGCCCCCAGAACTCATTCTTGATTAACTTGGACATTTTTTTCTTGAGTCTGGGTTGATGGGTGGTCTTCAGAACAGCAAGTGGGTAGTCTCAGTCCCCTCGGTGGTGACTGAAAAATCCCAGGTGGTAGCATGGGGATTCGAACCCACGTCGTCCAGCACACAGTGAATGCAGGGCCTGCATGCTAACCACTCGGCCTTATGAGTCCATTTTCTTGTATTAAACTTGGCCAATGTTAAAGGAAACCTTAGTTTAATATACATTACCCAAGATGAGTTTTTCACCTAGAAATAATAAGTAGGACTAATAGTCTATCTTTTTTATGCTTTTCAATATTTTTCTTGTAAGAGATGGCAATGATTCACTGATGTCTGACTTGCTAGAGGACCAGTACAGGATTAGTAAATTTGATACTTTTTCTGCAACTTCTGGTCAAGCTCGAACGAAAACAACTGAAGCTAGGAAGGCGTGTTTGGTGGCAAATGAAAGCTCTTTTAATACGGATTAATAATCAGTAGACAAAATTGGAAAGCATTAAATAAATAAAAAAGTTAAAAGCAAAAAACTAGGACGTGTCCAAATCGCGGCAAAAGGCAAAAGGCTATTTTGTGACGGCCCTGAGCGAACTTGGAATCGAGCTATCAAAAAATCCTTTGAGTTGGTCAAACTACATTGCCAAGAGGGGCTACATGCCAAATTACTGCCTTCTAGAGGCAATAGCAAGGCCACACTAGATGAAAACGGCAAAGTGTCTGGAGTTCGTCAAAATCACTCTCGACAGGGTTTAAGTTTCAAGCTCTAGCGACGAAACTATTGGGAGTAGGGAAATGTTATGCACCATATTGGAAAGCACATTCGTAGGGCTAAATCATTAGTTAAATAAGTTTTTTGAAATTCTCAAAAAATGAGAGGGTTTCAAGGTTGGGAACTCAAAAATAGATTATTTTCAATCATTTTTTGAGAATTTATTTGATTTTTTACCCTTTCGAGTCAGTTTTCGAGCCCGGTCATTAATAACAAATATAGCCCTTTCATTTTGCCATCAATTGATACCAAAAATTTTACTGTAGCCCCAGAAATAAGGGAGTTATGGCGATTCGCACCAAAGCGGTTGATTTTCCAAAATTCGCAGCTTAATGACAAGGGCGACACAAAATAAAAAAAGTAAGTCGTCCATTACTTGAGATGTCACTGTATATCTATCTATCTATCTATCTATCTATCTATCTATCTATATATATATATATATATATATGTATATATATATATATATATATATATATATATATATATATATATATATCTATATATATATATATATATATATATATATATATATAAATATATATATATAATAAATATATATATATATATATATATATATATATATATATATATATATATAGATATATATATATATATATATATGTATATATATATATATATATATATATATATATATATATATATATATATATATAAACAGTAATCCCTCGCCATATCACGGTTCACTTATCGCGCATTTTTATATTGTATCATATCGCGGATTTTTCGCTATATCGCGGGAGTTTGAGGTAGAATAAGCATTTTCTTGCCTAAAAAATGAAAACGATATAAATCAACATAAGTAGGAAAACACCTAAATGTGCACCTACGTCACCCGCCTATTTTTTATTTTTCCGTCATGCCCATTGCTAAGTTAGCCTTTTCCCTGGTTCACTCCTCCCCCACTTCGTTTCTTTCTTCTCCCTCTCCGTCCCCGTATTTTTCTCCTTCCTTCTCATTTCTTTCTTCTTTTCCTTTCACCTCCCTCCCAATTTTTCTCTTTTAATCTCTTTCCCTCCCACTCACACCCTTTCTCTCCCCCTCTTTCCTCACCTTTACCTGACCCTCCCTACCTCTCTCTTTTAATCTCTTTCCCTCCCACTCACACCCTTTCTCTCCCCCTCTTTCCTCACCTTTACCTGACCCTCCCTACCTCTCTCTTCTTTTCCCGTCATATTTTATCCACTCATTTCCCTTGTTTCCTTCTTTCTCACACCCTTTATCTTAGCCTTATCTCTAACTCTATCACTCTTCCTCCCCTTCTCCTTCCCCATTAGATTATATGAACACACACACACACACACACACACACACACACACACACACACACACACACACACACACACACACACACAGAAGGTGAAATGGAAAGGGTGTGGGGAAGGAGGGGTGGAAGTGAGTCAGGTCAGGTGACCTGACTCTCCCTCAGGACCTCACCTGACTCTGCCTCAGGACCTGACATCATGGCTCTCCCCACTGTCCCTCCCTCCCCACACCCTTCTCCTTGTTTTCATCCTCTTCATCTCTACCTGTTTCCTCCACTACTTTTCCTTGTTCTCCCTTCTTACATCTCTATCAGTATTTTTCATGACTCACTCTGTCCCTCTCTTCCCTTTCCCCTTCCATATTTACCTAATTGTGATATAAAAGAAGTGAGCTGTGCTCATATTGTCCTTTCTCTGAGTTTTCTTACGCCAAACTAATTCCTGCAAAGTTCAGATTTACGAAGCAAATATCGAAAATCGAAACAACGTCGTAACAACAAAACGTCGTAGGAAGTGTTTATAAGAGTGTGAAAAGGTCAATAGGAGTGTGGGAAAGATTTGTAAGAGTGTAAGGAAGGTTTATAAAGCCTTAATATTTATATAAATAATAAAAAAATATAAGGTTGCTACTTTTGGATTTTCGCCTACAGGGGTTCTAGAACCCTAACCCCCGATAGACGAGATTACTGTGTGTGTATATATATATATATATATATATATATATATATATATATATATATATATATATATATATATATATATATATATATATATATATATATATATATATATATATATATATATATATATATATATTTAAATATTTTACTCTTGATAAAACACTTAAATCATTTTAAATACAGTATATTAAATTTTGATTTAAATTGTGATTTTTTTACTATGATTTAAATCAATTTAAATCATTTGATTTAAATAAAAAAAACCTGCCCTGGGAGGCACAGGTTCCTCGGCCAAATGAATGAGTGTCTGCATAATTTGAGCGTGAAGGCGTATACTCACAGGTGGAGCCTCTCCGTTACCAAGACGGGCGAGCAGAGTCACGGTAGGAGGCAGCAGCGCCTCGGCCAGGTGTGCCGCCACAAACAACACCTGGTAGGTGCTCACCAGGTGTTCAGCAAACCTGTCAACAAACAAATTGTTAAGATATACATACAGATCAGAGAGCACATCAGCTACACAACTGGTACACATTCGCTTATACAGCTATGCACTCAGTGACAACAACAAAACATGAATACACTCACTACATTAATGTACACTCCCCTGAACCCAGAGCCACTTAACCCATACAGAGTTGCGTGTGGAAAATTTGCAGATTTTTGTGCTGGTCAATAAAGCATCGAGTGTGTGTGTGTGAATTTTATGCATTTGTGTTCTGCGTGATTTCCCAGCACTGAGTGGCCTGCAGGTGGAAGGGAGGCGTCCTGCCCCACCTTGGGGGGGACTCGGAAAGAATTTTGAGGCCTACCAGTTTGTATCTGGCCCCGCACAGCAGTGAGGCCGTGGTGGAGGACGATGTTGGGGCAGGGAGGTGGTCAGGTCGTAGGGAAGGCTTTGGGAGTGCAGGGGGTGCTTTGTAGGGAGGCATTATTTTCACAGTGCCACATCTACAGGTGCAATAAAGTATGGAGGTAAAGAAAGAACTGGTATAGCAGGTGACAACACCGGCCAGAGGGGCTGGGGGGGGGCTGTCTGGGCAGGCGGAGTGGAGGAGAGTGTGGGGGGTGTCCAGTGGGTCTTGATGATTAGGAAGGGGTGTTACACAGGTGTGCACCATTGCATGGTGTGCCCAGGCTTACTGGTTTACCACAAGGCGATTGTTATGACCGCTGGACACAGCCGCCAACTGTCTCAGGAGGATGGAGCCCCAAAATGTAATGTTTAAAGCAGATGTGAATTAAATGATTACTATTTTCCTTACTTCTAGGTTAAGTACTATGTATCAGAGTATGCGAGAATAAATAGTAAAAAATGGCCAATGCCACCAAAACCTTATTTTGGGGTGTCGATGCTGTAAGGGTTAAACTGTTTCCATTACACCATCCTGTTATTACAACCCAATCCCTGTTGAGCAGCAAAAAAAATATAATCCCTCAAAGAAATTTTCTTTCCCAGATGTTAAAATTACAAGGGAGATACAGCAAGCCCTCCATACATTGCAGTGACTGAGGGAGACTTTTTTTATTTTTTTACAGCAAAGGAAGCAGCTCCGTGGCTAATGAAATGAGAACAAAAAGCCGATTAATCACTCTGCTGCTCCTGTAATATAAAGTAAAAAGTGGCCACAAGAAAGGTTGATTTCGGGAGGAGAGGTGTCCTGACACTCCTCCCTTGAAGGAGGCTTTATTGGGCAGGAGGAAACACAGACAAAGGAAGGCTGTTCCAGAGTTCACCAGTGAAAGGAATGAAAGAATGAGTGAAGAATGATGCATTAGGGATTTGGACAGAGTAAGGATTGGCTGTTCATGACATCATGTATTGTATTAACCCTTTCACTATGGCCGGGTGAAAACAGCGCCCCGCCCTGTATCCAGGATGGCCACGCAGGCTAAATTTCAAATGTGACTTCTGATTTTAACAAGTTTTCAGCCATAATCTCAACATAATCGTCATGTATTATATATAAAAACATGCAAAATTAAATGGTGCACATTAAGAAACAAATTATTTGACAATTTTGAGATATATGCATAAATATAGAGAAATTTGCAAGAGATTAGCATAGCTGGGCACGATAACAGAAAACCTTATTCCTGATCCCGATAACTGATAACAAAGAACCTTATCGGTGATAACCGATATTCGTTAACTGGAGACACAAATATAGGCGATAACCGATACAAATCCACAATTCCGATACTAGCTAGCGGTAAGTCCGATAGGCGAAAACGATACTATATTGATATTTCAAATAGAAAACATATATGAATTAAAATTTTCATTATCTGTATTTTAGAAAACTTACAAAACCTGAAAACCACACGTTGACACGTACTACATATGGACGGTAATACTAGAAACGCCTGAACCGGTGTTGTGTTATTTGGCTTCCCCACCGTCAAAAGCTGGCGCTTTTGTTTACAAACACAGGTCTCTCGTGAACTGCACATGCTCAGACCAGCAAGTGTAGACCTGTAGTAGACCTGTACAGTCTCACAAAGCTTTTTAACTGTAATTAAGAGTTGCTGGAAGGCTGAATCAGACATACATTACCACTACCACCATCCTTGCTGTTTCTAGAACGACACTCTGTACCAATTGTATTTATACGTACAGAGTGTCGTTCTAAAAACTGCGAGGATGGTGGTACTGTATGCATGTCTGATTCAGACTTCCAGCAACTCTTAATGTGTTTAAAATCTTTGTGAGACTGTACAGGTCTACGGTTACTGGTATGAGCATGCGCAGTTTACAAGAGACCAGTGTTTGTAAACAAAAGCGCCAGCTTCTGACGATGGGACACCAAATAACACAACAACGGGTCACCCCACTGACTCTCCTCGTGACGACGGCGACGCGGCCGCCATCACTACTTATTCAGTTATTCTTACTTATCACCATTAACACACTACCAGTCACTTCAGTAAAGAAGCACTGAAGCACTGAGAACCGTAACACTGGCACTCACTCCGTCACTCGAGATGCAGCTGAGAGGCCACGCGGCACGCCGCCACGTGATAACACAAGCCGCTGGTCTCTGTTTGGGCTCTTTACAATGGGATCACAAATTTCAGGCAGTGAATAATCATTTTTGGGGCAAAGTTAAATGATTTTTGAGTCTTACATAAATAAATAACCTAGTGTTTTAATGTTGATCTAAGTATGAAATCTCTTCACCAAAGATATTTTATACCCCGAAGTTTTTTCATACAACACCGGGTGCCTGGGCCACGCATGCGCATTGCGCAGTAGGGAGGAGACAACGTTTTTTTTCTGAGGCGGAAAAAAATAGCGATTATCGCTAGTTTGGTTACAAAAGTAACGAAGATATCGATATATACATAAATAAGTAGCGGATGGCCGATAAACCGATTTTGTTATCAGCGATGAAGTATCGCGATAACTCATTGCGATAACGCCCAGCTATGGAGATTAGCATCTCTCTCTCTCTCTCTCTCTCTCTCTCTCTCTCTCTCTCTCTCTCTCTCACACACACACACACACACACACACACACACATGGCCAAGATGGCGGACAGACACAGCTGAACTCCTGACGTGTCTTCAATACTATCATCAGGCTGCGCGGGAACTAAACTCTAGACGTGGAAATTAAGGTGGGAGCCGTGCTAAGTGGTAATCGTGCTGTCCCGAAGTATTAAAGGCTGAGAACAATGGATAACACTGAATAATGAGTGAGGAGAAGGCGGTGGCGACGGCTTCGTCGCCACTGCCGGGTTTGTTTACACCGGTAAGCAGGGGAGCCAGGACAAGGGACAATGATTTTGAAAGTTTCTCCGAAGACATGGATAGGCCACAGAGACCGAGACATTATGTTGAGAAGGAGACTTATTGACCTGGAAAGGGAGATGAAGGAAATGAAGGACAGAAAGGGGACGCTGGAGAGAGGTTGACGTCCTAAAGACAGAGAAAAATGTTTGGAAAAATGCATACAATGACCTGCACAAGCACGTAATGTTAAATGAGAAGACAGAGGATACAGAGGTTAAAGTCAAGGAAATAAAGGAAATGCATAAAGTCTGGAAGGAGGAACAGGAAAAGGAGAATGTTAGCTTTAAGAAAATTGTGGAGGAGCAAGTCAAGGCTAAGGATGAAAATTGTGGAGGAGCAAGTCAAGGCTAAGGATGAAAATTGTGGAGGAGCAAGTCAAGGCTAAGGATGAAAATTGTGGAGGAGCAAGTCAAGGCTAAGGATGAAAATTGTGGAGGAGCAAGTCAAGGCTAAGGATGAAAATTTTGGAGGAGCAAGTCAAGGCTAAGGATGAAAATTGTGGAGGAGCAAGTCAAGGCTAAGGATGAAAATTTTGGAGGAGCAAGTCAAGGCTAAGGATGAAAATTGTGGAGGAGCAAGTCAAGGCTAAGGATGAAGCTATAACTGAAAAGGTGATCAAGGTGATAAAAGAAAACCAGAAACCGTGAGGGACACGGCTGAAAAAAGAAGTCTGTAGTAGTGGTGGGCATTAATGAAGAGCACATGCCAATCAGACACACAAGGGAAAAGAAAGACAGGAAGGCAGTGGAGCAAGTAATTGAAGCAATTCAGGAAGAAGGTCATGAGCTGGTAGGGGAGATTGAAGAAGTATTCAGGCTTGGAAAGTATGAAGAAGGAGCCCAACGACCAGTAAAAATTAGATTTAGGTCTCAAGTGGCTGCAGAAGAAGTGGTGGGAAGGTCATGGAAGTTAGCAAGAACAGAGACCTACAAAAAAGTCTGGGTAAGGAAGGACAGAAGTTTGGAGGAAAGGAACACGATAAGAGACTTGAAGAATCAAGCCAATGAAAAGAATGAAGGAAGATCAGAAGAGGAAAAGAAAACATTTTTCTGGAGAGTGATGGACATGGACCTAAGGAAGTGGTACAGAAGGGAGGAGGAGACAGCTTGAAGGTGGCATACACTAATGTGAACGGGTTAATATCGTCAATGTTAGAAATAGGAGATTACCTGAGTAAGGAAAACCAGATGTTATGGGGATTACGGAAACCAAATTGACTGGTAGTATAGATGCATTTAACATAGGGGATGGTAAATATAATGTATGGATGAGAAATAGAGAAAATGAACAAGGAGTGATGCTATTGTTGAAAAAAGAATGGACAGTGGAGGGTGTCACCTATGGCGAAGGGGAAGCGGAGGTCTTGAGTGTGGGAATAAGACTGCAAAGGGGAGGATGCAGAAATATCGTAGTGGTGTGTGTCCCTCCAAAAACCAATTCATGGACAGAAGAATTGAACAAGAAGAAGATGGAAGACACATTGGATTGCCTAAGGAGATTGCTGGAGGAGAAGGATAAGATTCTGATAATGGGAGATTTTAATTGTAAGGAAGTGTCATGGGAAAACTGGTCAACGGAAGGAAGTGAAGCTTCATGGAGGAACAAGGTTTTGGAATTGGTTATAGATAACGTCCTCACACAGTGGGTGGAGGAAAATGCAAGATTCAGAGGAGAAGGCGAGTCATCTAGATTGTACTTGATAATCACCAGGGAGCCAGATACCAAAGAGGAGATGAACTGTAAGAGCCCTATTGGGAAGAGCGATCACGTACTTATCGAGTACATTTTTTTTTTTTTTTTTTTTTTACAACAAAGGAGACACCTCAAGGGCACACAAAAAAAGGAAACAATAATAAAAAAAATGCCCGTTACTCGCTGCTCCCAAAAAAGTATCAAAAGAGGTGGCCGAAAGAGAGGTCAATTTCGGGAGGAGAGATGTCCTGATACCCTTCTCTTGAAAGAGTTCAAGTCGTAGGCAGGAGGAAATACAGATGAAGGGAGATTGTTCCAGAGTTTACCAGCGTGAGGGATGAAAGAGTGAAGATGCTGGTTAACTCTTGCGTAAGGGATTTGGACAGTAAAGGGATGAGCATGAGTAGAAAGTCATGTGCAGCAGGGCTGTGGGAGGGGGGGAGGCATGCAGTTAGCAAGTTCAGAAGAGCGTGGAAATATTGATAGAAGATAGAAAGAGAGGCAACATGGCGATGGAATTTAAGAGGTAGAAGACTATCAGTAGGAGGAGGAGAGCTGATGAGACGAAGAGCCTTAGACTCCACTCTGTCCAGAAGAGCTGTGTGAGTGGAGCCCCCCCACACATGAGATGCATACTCCTTACGAGGGCGGACAAGGCCCCTGTATATGGATAGCAACTGCACGGGGGAGAAGAACTGGCGGAGACGGTACAGAACGCCCAACCTCGAGGAAGCTGATTTAGCGAGAGAGGTGATGTGAAGTTTTCAGTTGAGATTTTGAGTTAAGGATGGACCGAGGATGTTTAGTGTTGAAGATGGTGATAGCTGAGTGTTGTCGAAGAATAAGGGATAGGTGTTTGGAAGATTGTGTCGAGTTGATAGGTGGAGAAATTGAGTTTTTGAGGCATAGAAGGACACAAGGTTCCTTCTGCCCCAATTGGAAATGATAGCAAGGTCTGAGGTTAAGCGTTCTGCAGCCTCCAGTCTGGAGTCGTGTACTTCCTGTTGTGATGGTCTTCTGTTGAAAGAAGTTGAATAATGCAGAGTGGAGTCGTTGGCGTATGAGTGGACAGGACAGTTTGTTATGGAAAGAAGATCATTGATGAATAACAGGAAGAAAGTGGGTGATAGGACAGAGCCCTGTGGAACACCACTGTTGATAGGTTTCGGGGAAGAACAGTAACCTCCTCCTCCTTCCCCATCTATCCCCATCCTCCTCCCCTCCCTCCCTCCTCAAAATATCCTGCGTACGTGAAGAAGAATGAAAGGAAGAAAGAAAAAAGAAAAAGTGAAAGGGAGAAAGCAAGAAAGAAATAAGGAAATAAAGAAAGAGAGAAGAAGAATGAAAGAGAAAGAAAGGGGAGAGAGAAAAAGAGAAATCAAGAATGAAATAAAGAGAGAAAGAAACAAACAAAGAGAGAAGGAAGGAGAAAAAGAAAAAGAGAGAAGAAGAAAGGGAGAAAGAAAGAAAGAAAGCAAAATAAAGAGAAAGACAAAAGAAAGATAAAGAAAGAAAAAAATGAAATAAATAAATAAATAAAGGAAAAATAGAAAAGAAAAAAAGGGAAAGAAAGAAAGAAAGAAAGGAAGAAAAAGTAAAAATGAAAGAGAGAAAAGGTTGAAAGATAAAAGAAGAAGAATGAAGGAGTGAAAGAAAGAAGAAGAATGAAATAAAGAGAAAAAGGAGAAAGAAAAAGAGAAATAAAAGTAAAAGAAAAGAAAGCTAAAGAAAAACGAAAGAGGAAGAAAAGAGAAGGAGAAAGAAAGAAACAAGAATGAAGGAGAAAGAGGAAGATAATTATCTCTGCTAATCCTCCCCCAATGGAAAACACCTGCGTTTTCCCCCTCTTCGTTCATTACTTCCTCCCTCCCTCCCTCCCAAATCACACCGCTACTTCTGAGATGCTAACGTGTGAATTTTGTCGTCACTTCTCCCCGGCTCCCGCAGTACGGGGTTCAATCCATGCCCGGCCATAGCACTTAAAGGGTTAAGTGCTATGGTCCAAGGCATCTTCCCGGCGGGGCCTGATGGTCGGCCCAGCCCGTTCTGGCGCAGGCGAGTGTTTTTATAGTGGCGCCATTTTGCATTGGCTCATGCTGCCCTCCCGGAGCTCATCTTTAATCCTAGACTCTAGAGTCCAGGTTGATAGGTGGTCTTCTGGACAGCATGTGGGTAGTTTTAAGCCACTCGGTGGCAGCTGAAAACTCCCAGCTTGGTGGCACCGGTCGGGGATTGAACTCGCGTCCTCCTGAACACGGGGCCGTCACGCTATCCATTCAGCCACCGCCTCCCCATTGGCACTAATACTTTTCCTAGTATATATTAATGACATGCCAGAGGGAGTAAATAGTTATATGAGCCTGTTTGCAGACAATGCAAAGCTGCTAAGACATATAAGAAACAGTAAAGACTTGTGAAATTCTGCAAGAAGACCTAAACAAAATTTGGAAATGGAGTATGGAATGGGAGATGAAATTCAATGTGAAGAAATGTCATGTTATGGAAATGGGAAAAAGTGAAGCAAGACCAAAATGGACATATAACATGGGAGATGGTGAAACATTAAAGAAAGTACATGAAGAGAGAGATCTGGGAGTAATAATGCAAGATAATAAACAGCCAGAGAGCGATGAGTGAGCAAAGTTTTAAGCAAAATTTGGATAAATGCAGATACGGAGACAGGACCACATGAGCGTAAAGCCCAGGCCCTGTAAAACTACAACTAGGTAAATACAGAAGTCATATATCCTCCAGACACAAACCTGTAGAGGGAGATGAGCCTGGCAGGTGCAGTGGGTGTCTCAGCGGGTGTGGTGGAGGAGGTGGCCCAGGTTATTATGGAGGTAAATATGGAGATGTTGTCCTGCTCAGGGAGGTGGAGGAGGAGGCGGCTGATGGCTGAGAATATGGCCTCCTCCACTGGCTCCACCTCTTGGCCGTCACCCTGCATGATGGAGGGAGAAGAGGTAAGCTCCTGAGGTCACACCCGTTGCATTGGGACCCGGCCCGCACCTCCACAGCCTCTCCAGCGGTTTCAACAGGAATGGTGGTCAGGGAGCAATACAATAAAAAAGTATCTAAAATTTTGACACTAGAACAATGCCATTCAAACATTAAATGCCTTGGGGGCACTGGCTCACTCGAACGGCTTCATTAAGACTTACCCATGATACAACTCTGACATTTGGCACACATAGCTCAAAATAGCACGACTTTGTCCTAGATACTCCAACTGACTCCCAATCAATCCATCAGTCCCAGAGGAGATGAAAAAATATGACTTGTTAAAGCAATTTTTTCTCTCTCTCTCTCTCTCTCTCTCTCTCTCTCTCTCTCTCTCTCTCTCTCTCTTTCACTAATTGGAGAGAGAGAGAGAGAGAGAGAGAGAGAGAGAGAGAGAGAGAGAGAGAGAGAGAGAGAGAGAGAGAGAGAGAGAGAGAGAGAGAGAGAGAGAGAGAGAGAGAGAGAGAGAGAGAGAGAGAGAGAGGGGGGGGGGGGGTAGGCTTGCAAGGGACTTGCGGACATTAGTATGTGTGTATTTACCTATTTGTAGTCTACAGGGCCCGAGCTAAACTCTAATAGTCCTGTCTCTATATCTACATTCATCCAGCCTTTCCTTCATTTGTTGGACACTGCTCGCCTCCACCACCTCTTCCTGTAAGCTGTTCCAGGTGTCTCCATATTTATATATCTACCATGTGTGTGTGTGTGTGGGGAGGAGGGGCATATGTTAGTTTAATGTTTGTTTTTAGTGTAGACATGTACAAAAATGTCATTTCGCCACAAAGAGTTCGACTTACTTAGTAACCTGACCGACCCTTGGCATCTTACTGTCATATAAATTGTCCATCTGCTCAAGTATATCCAAGTTATCCAAATTCTTACTGATCAAGGTTCAAATTCTCAAGGGTTTACTATAACACAAATACATAAAGTACCTTCAAGCTGCGCAGGTCAAGTGCGTTGGTCAGCAGCCCCAGCAGTGCCGGGATGTGCTGAGGAAGTTTCTTGGGGCCCAACTCCCCAACAAGGCAGCCCACCATGGCTACCAGATTATGAAGGTCTGCCAGGGCCCCGGCACCCAGCAGGGAATGGAATGCCTGTAGTGAGGTCGAGGAGGAGGAGGAGGAAAAAAGATTTAATGGAATAATAATGAGATGGAATCAGTTCATAAATGGAGAATGGAGGAAGTTATGAAAATATGAGAAGATACAAGGCAGTGAAGGAAATAGACACAAGGGGGAGTGAAGTGAAGAGGAATGGGGAGAGGAAGGGAAGATGATTTTACTCTTATTGTTAATTTTGATAATCTACAAAAAAGTAATCCACAAGTTCTATGGCAGCCTCCTAAACCAAATTCTGGCATGGAGCAGTGTTCTGTGTGCCCCCCAGACTGAAGAGGACAGGATTGCAATATCTCGCTCTCCCTTGCGTCTGTAAAGGGGAAGTGATGCGGTAGAGCAGGGCTACTCAACTGGCGGTCCGCGGTCCAAATCCGGATTTTTTAACTGTTATAGCTGGACCCCTGCCAGGGCTCCAGGAGTAGCAAAAATAATTAAATAACATGAAGGTCCTGGCGATGGATTCTTGCCAGTGTATTTCCCCGACTGACTGTAGACCCTACAGTCAGTCGAGGGAATACACTTGCAGGAATCCATCGCTAGGACCTTCATGTTTATTAATTATAATTTTTTTCTACTCCTGGAGCCTGGGGTCCAGTTATAGTATTTATCCGGACCTCTGCATGCATTTGAATTTGTCTTACTGGATCTTTGCTCATAACAGTTGAGTAGCCCTGCGGTAGAGCAATGCTTCAGCCAAATAATTCAAACAGTTTTGTATGAGACTACATCAGGAGGAGAAAGCCAGAGGTGGGCACGGTACTGAAACATCAGTAGTACGGTTGTGGTAGTGCTGTACTTTTTCCGGAGTAGTACAGTCGCGGTAGTGCGGTACTTTTTCCGGAGTAGTACGGTTGTGGTAGTGTAATGCCCCGACGAGCTTATTTTCCATCCTTTCTATTTCCCAACACGGCCTCTGCATGCATCGAAACAACACACGAGAAATTAATCAAGACAAGGAGAGGGTATTCCCCGGCTGCCTGGGATTGAACCCGCGACCAGCGTGACGGGAGAGCCACTCCTTACCGAGTCGGCCAAAGAGGTACCCCACTGGCTAAGTGGGTTATGGGAGGCTCGTTCATCAGGCCGTTGCCGCACTACAGTAGTGCGTAATTTTTCCGGATGTCACAGGTTTGCTTAAAGTACTTTTTCTGAGGCTTTCCCACAGTAGTGCGTACTTTTTTCGGAGTAGTAATTTTGCGGTGTGTGTACTTTTTTCGGAGAGAAAGGGTCCCATTTTTTTCTTTCCCAGTGCAGTACGCGGTGTGCAGTACTGCAGTAGCGGTAGTCACTAGTCAATATAAAAAAATACTTCAGTGCCTATCCTGGCTATCCAATGATTAACCAATAACTTGTGAGATACAAAAAAACAAAAAACAAAGGAGGACTGGGGAGGGAGAGAGGGAGGCCAGGGAGGAGGAAGGGGGGACAGGGGAGTAGAGGACGGGAAGGGAATGCATCTTTACCAAGAGAGGAGGGAGGGGACAGGGAAGGGGGGGAGGAGATCAACATCATGTGAGAGAGGAGGAAGTGGGGGGTGGGAAGGAAGGAAGGATGGTGCGACATATGCAGTAGCACTAGCCAGGGAGGAATGGTAGGGAGGATATGGGGGAGTGAAGGCGAAGGGGAGGAGGGGAGGAAGGGAGGAATTCCCCGGCGTTTGAGCGAAAACCAAAGATTACTAATATAGGAAAATCATGACGGGAACAGTGAAACATTATTCAAACTGTCCAACATTTTAAGACAAAACACACCGTGGGAAACTCTATACACTGGCGTCTCAGGCCTCAGCGAAGAAACCATGTGGAAATTTTAACGAGGAGATAAATATAATAATAATAATAATAATAATAATAATAATAATAATAATATAATAACAATAACAATAAATTATTATTATTATTATTATTATTATTATTATTATTATTATTATTATTATTATCATTATTATTATGCAAAGAATTACAGAAGAGAAAATCAGTGAAGAGCAAGGAGGCTTCAGGAAAGGAAGGGAATGTGTGGATCAGATATTTGCCTTCAGGATGGTAGTAGAAAAAATAATAGCAAAAGGAAAGAAACTATACGCTGCCTTCATGGATTTGGAAAAAGCTTATGACAGAGTCGATTGGATTGCATTGTGGGATGTTTTAAAGATTTATGGTGTGGGAGGAAAACTGCTTAGTGCAATAAAGTCTTCCTATGAGGATGCATGTGCATGTGTCAAAATTACTGGAGAAACAAGTGAACATTTTGAGATAAAAGTGGGCTTAAGACAAGGGTGCGTCATGTCACCGTGGTTATTCAATATTTATATGGATGGTGTCATTAGAGAAATGAAGGGCAAAGTTGGAGAAGTTGGAGTAAGACTGTTCGATGAGGGAAGGAAGTGGGTACTGAATTTGATACTGTTTGCTTATGACACAGTGCTCATTGCTGAAAATGAAAGTGACCTACAAAATTTGGTCAGTGTTTTTGATAGTGTATGTAACAGGAGAAAGCTGAAAGTAAATGTCAACAAAAGTAAAGTGATAGTTTGTGAGTGAAGTAGAAGTGAGGTTGTAGATTTTGTATGCCCATATAGAGTGGGAATTGAATGTGAAAAAGAATGCAAAATAATTTTGAATGGTGAAGAAATGGAGGAGGTCAATGAGTTCAGTACCTTGGATCAGTTATATGTAAGCATGGTGGTATGGAGGGTGAGATAAGAGAAAGGGCATTGCAAGGAAGAAGGGTGGTAGGGTCTTTGGGACGAATCATGAATGGCAGAAGTGTGAGCATGGAAGTAAAGGGGGATTTGAGAAATACAATAACAGTACCAACCCTCACATATGCAAGTGAAACGTGGGCCTGGAATGAAAGTCAGAGGTATGGATGGGTAACAGTTCCAGTACTTCACTAATGGCACTGGCTTCAGCAACAAACGTCTCAGTGACTGTGCTAACAGTACTGGTATTGCCACCAAACTCCTCAGCACTCAAGTGAGATTAGCAAGACCAAGATATGTGTGTAAACAAAGCATTTTAAGTAATTTTCAATCATTTTTAAGTAACTTTAGGTCACTGAAAGTCACCTAAGTCATTATAAGTCATTTGCAGTTATTTCCAGTCATTGAAATCCTCGATTTACAATATTTCGCATTACAATCACGTTTTGAGGAACATTTTTGAAGTGTGAGTGGAGGGAGACCTGCACCCCTGGCGGCGCCCGGTCCCCCTACAGCAGCTTTATTTTTCTTCAAGGAATATGGCAAGATGAGCAACTTCTTTGCTATTTTTTTTTAAATTCAATAATTTGTCATTTGAATGAAATAGTGCAGTGCTTTGCCTCAGTCATTCTGAGAAGCAAATGGAAAATAAGAAAATTAACAAATATGAAGAAGTAAAACAACTGATGGCAATAATACAAGACAACCAACATCCAGGAAGGAACATAAACAAGATTACTGGATTACTCATACATATGAGAGTGGCTTACATTTATATGGATGGGAAAATGCCAAGGGAATTGCTTGTGTTGACGATACCATCTAGGCTTGAGTAAGCAGCGGTTGTCTGGTCAAAGGCATATGATAAAGTTTGAAAGAGTACAAGGAGCTGCAAGCAGATGGCACCAAGCTTAGCACAGCTGTTGTAGGAAGAGAGATTGGCTATTTATAAATTGTCAAAGTTGGAAGGCTGAAGAGAGGAACTACTTTATGATGTTTAAAGGAGTCAGGGGACTTGAAAATGTGGACCAGAAGGATCCAACTAGAGACAGTGGAAGCACAAGAGGTCATGCATGCACACAACATCAAGTGTACTGTCAAGAAATTTAGTTGTCCATGTAGCGGAGGTGTTGATGCTTGGAATGAACTGGCTAAGGAGGCAGGGCAGGGATGGAACATGCAGGGCTTTAACCTGGTAGCAGCGACGGGCCAAATTTGTGGCTTTACCATGTAGCAGCGACGGGCCAAATTTGTGCCATGATTTTAACCCCCCAACATTGATGATACATAATCTGGTCACAAATGCTTTGATATATATTATGAAATGGTTCGTGTGAGGGGTGATTTTTTCTCATTTTTCTCGCTAGGAGGGACCATTAAGAAACATGATCCCTGCTGCTACCGGGTTAAGGCTTGGCTGGATGGAAGTGGACGTGGCGACAGGGTAACACCAGACCAACTGATACAGTATACAACAACCAGGAAACTACACACCTTTACAAGTCTGGGCACCAAAATACGTGGCTCCACTTTCTTTATCAATGATTCCCTTATGGCCAACAATTTTGCCATGACTTTGGACTCCTTCCCCACTGCTGCTGTTTTTGTGGCTCCTTCAAGTGGTCTGATGCAGCACACTTGTTTGGTCACTTCCTCTATGTACGGGGAGAGGAACTGAGGGAGGCTGTCAATGACCTGTGAGGAAGAAAGGAAATAGAGAAAAATGATTATTGTTACCAATTTTGATCACATACTTACTTTAGTGAACCCTTATAAAGTCAAGGTGATTGAGGCTTCAGCTGTTACATCTTACACTATTCAACAATGTGTTATTCATGTACTGTATTATTACACTAAAAATGCAATTTTTAAGCCTTAAAAGACAGTTCCTGTTTTCACAGAATGTCAATGAAAGCAACATAAAATAGAGCTGCTAATTTTTGGGCCTTTATTCATATTGCCTGGAGCGCCTAACTCACTGAACAAGATGGTGAAACCCAATTGTGACAGGTTGTGTAATAGTCACGCTAGAGGGTGTGATACATGGTGAGGGTGAGAGCTGCTGGCATAAAATGTGTTTCCAGGCAGCTTGGAGGGCGCCTCAGCCACTGCAGCCAGCACAGGCTGGCAAGGGGGTGGCACAGAGTTCACACTTTCTCTTTCTTCCACTTGAGTATCCTTACAAGTATCAAAACAACAAAAAGTTAGAGAGGCAGCTCACAAAATGTACCAGAGCCTTCAAACTCCTGCTAACCATGATCTTTCTGTTAGTGGCAGGCTCCTCCATCTCCTTCACGACTACCTCCAGGACAGATCGCTCAGTGTAGTGGTGAACGGTCACACCTCGGAGGAATATCCTATTAATGCTGGCGTCCCACAGGGAAGTGTCCTTGGACCACTTTTGTGGAACGTGCATATTAACGATCTCCTCCACCTCATCCCTGAAACAAACGCCTATGCGGATGACTGTATCCTCACATTCTCTTGCGACGGTACAGGTCACTGTGCAACCGTCGCCCTTATCAACCAGGTTCTACAGACCATCTCATCATGGGGACATCGTTGGCAGGTTGACCTGGCACACGACAAGACACAGGTCATGCTGGTCTACAGGCGAAGCTGCCCCCCAGCCATCCCCACTCCCCTCATACTTCTACAAGGGAAGGTGCTGCCCTTGGAACAGTCTATCACTGTCCTCGGCGTGGAGGCGAACAACAGCCTGTCCTTCACCAGCCACGTCAGGAAGACTGCCTCCAAGGCAGCAGACGGCTAAACTGTGTCAGGCGTGTCTCCCACCTCCTCGATGCGAAGGGAGTGTCTAACCTTTATGCTGCCCAGGTTCGCTCCCTTATGGAATATGCCCCCCTGGGATGGTCATCTTGCCCCCCTTCATACCTGGGTCTTCTCGACAAGGTACAGAACCGCGCCCAACAGCTCATCTCTCAAAGGGCCGCCCTAAACCAGCAGCAACCCACTCCACTACATCCTCTTCAGCATAGGCGAGACGTGGCTGGCCTGTATACCATGTACAAGGTACACAAGCAGGTTGCTCCGCACCTCGCAACTCTCCGGCAACAGCACCCCCCCCCACACCACCAGGGTTGCCTTGTCGAGGGAACACCAGCTCACCGTGCCCTTCGCCAGAACAGAGACCTTCCTTTGCTCTTTCATGCCCCAGTACACCAGACTCTGGAACTGCCTGATACTACACACTGACATTCACACATCCACTACACTCCACTCTTTTAAAACAGAAGGGAACACCTGGTTATTGTCCAATGTACATCACTGACTTTGTCACTGTACTGCTCATTCTCCCGTAACACAACTACAGATAATTATTCTGAACCTTACCGATAACTTTTAGTTGTATGATGCCAATTCCATGTACCACCTCATGTAATCAGGCTTAGTTAATAAATAGAGAGAGAGAGAGAAAGGGGGGGGGGCACCTCTTCAACAAGTTTCAGCTTGCTGTTCCTTAACCCTTCTCTCCTTTCTCGTCATCTAATCTATTTACCAAGTAATGACTTTTTTTTTTTTTTTTTTTTCCCAGCAGAGGAGCCAGCTCAAGGGCATGAAAAAGGTAGCAAATGCTAAAAAAAAAAAAAAAAAAAAAAAGCCCAATACTCACTGCTCCTAAAAAGAGTTAGAGGAGTGGCTGAAAGACAGGTCAACTTCGGGAGGAGAGGTGTCCTGATACCCTCCTCTTGAAAGAGTTCAAGTCGTAGGCAGGAGGAAATACAGAAGAAGGAAGATTGTTCCAGAGTTTACCAGCGTGAGGGATGAAAGAGTGAAGATGCTGGTTAACTCTTGCGTAAGGGATTTGGACAGTAAAGGGATGAGCTTGAGTAGAAAGTCATGTGTGGCGAGGCCGCGGGAGGGGGGGAGGCATGCAGTTAGCAAGTTCAGAAGAGCAGTCAGCATGAAAATATTGATAGAAGATAGAGAGGCAACATGGCGGGGAAAATTAAGAGGTAGAAGACTATTCATAAGAGGAGGAGAGCTGATGAGACAAAGAGCCTTAGACTCCACTCTGTCAAGGAGAGCTGTGTGAGTGGAGCCCCCCCACACATGAGATGCATACTCCATACGAGGGTGGACAAGGCCCCTGTAAATGGATAGCAACTGTGCGGGGGAGAAGAACTGGCAGAGACGGTACAGAACGCCCAGCCTTGAGGAAGCTGATTTAGTAAGAGAAGAGATATGAAGTTTTCAGTTGAGATTTTGAGTTAAGGATAGACCGAGGATGTTTAGTGTTGAGGAAGGTGATAGCTGGGTGTTGTCAAAGAATAGGGGATAGTTGTTTAGAAGATTGTGTCGAGTGGATAGGTGGAGAAACTGTGTTTTTGACTCATTGAAGGGCACCAAGTTCTTCTTGCCCCAATCGGAAATAATAGCAAGGTCTGAGGCTAAGCGTTCTGTCGCCTCCAGCCTGGAATCATTCAGTTCCTGTTGGGTGGGTCTTCTCTTAAATGAAGTTGAATAATGCAGAGTAAAGTCATCGGCGTAAGAATGGATAGGACAGTTTGTTTTGGAAAGATCATCATTGAACAACAGAAAGAGAGTGGGAGATAGGACAGAACCCTGTGGGACACCACTATTAATAAGTTTAGGGGAAGAACAGTGACCGTTTATCACAGCAGAAATAGAACGGTCAGAGAGGAAATTGGAGATAAAGGTACAGAGAGAAGGATAGGAACCGTAGGAGGGTAGTTTGGAAAGCAAAGATTTGTGCCAGACCTTATCAAAGGCTTTTGATATGTCCAGCGCAATAGCAAAGGTTTCACCGAAACAGCTAAGAGAGGATGACCAAGAATCAGTTAGGAAGGCAAGGAGATCACCAGTAAAATGCCCCTTGCAGAACCCATACTGGCAATCAGATAGAAGGTCAGAAGTGGAAAGGTGCTTTTGAATCTTCCGGTTAAGGATTGATTCAAAAGCTTTAGATAGACAAGAAAGCAAAGCTATAGGACGGTAGTTTGAGGGATTGGAACGGTCACCCTTCTTAGGTACAGGCTGTATGAAGGCATACTTCCAGCAGGAAGGAAAGGTAGATGTTGACAGACAGAGGCGAAAGAGTTTGACCAGGCAGGGTGTCAGCACGGAGGCACAGTTTTTAACCCTTTCACTGCGGCCGGGCGAAAACGGCGCCCCGCCCCGTATCCGGGCTGGCCGTGCGCGCCAAATTTCAAATGTCGCTTCTAATTATAACAAGTTTTCAGCCATAATCTCAACATAATCATCATGTATTATATATAAAAACATGCAAATTTAAATGGTGCACATTAAGAAACAAATTATTTGACAATTTTGAAATTTGCGAGATTAGCATCTCTCTCTCTCTCTCTCTCTCTCTCTCTCTCACACACACACGTAGAAACGAAGGGAAAGGTCGAGGAACAGCAAGCTCAAACTTGTTGACGAGGCGCCCTCCCCCCCCTCCCTCTCTCTCACACACACACACGTAGAAACGAAGGGAAAGGTCGAGGAACAGCAAGCTCAAACTTGTTGACGAGGCACCTCCCCCCCCCTCCCCCCCTCCCTCTCTCTCACACACACACACACACACACACGTAGATAAATGGTTAGAAAGGAAGGGAAGGGTCGAGGAACAGCAAGCTTAAATTTGTTGAAGAGGCGCCTTCCCTCTCTCTCTCTCTCTCACACATACACACACACACACACACACACACACAATGTGACACAAGGGAAGGGTCGAGGAACAGCAAGCTCAAACTTGTTGACGAGGCGCCTCCCCTCTCTCTCTCTCTCTCTCTCTCTCTCTCTCTCTCTCTCTCTCTCTCTCTCACACACACACACACACACACACTGGAGGGAGGAGGTAGAAGGAAGGAAGGAAGGAAGGAAGAATGAAAGAGAACAGAGACAGCAGGAGGATGAAAGGGAGGCAGGGAGGGGAGGCTGTGTCCTTGAGCCGAGGGGGTGGTGAGATAAGCACTCACTACCCAGCCACTTGGCAACTCAAAAGAAGAGGAACTCCACTACTCCACACATGCACATATATCATTTCTTTCTCATTATTTTTGTTATTTTCTGTTAAAATTGATTGTTACTGTCAAGTACAAATGCGCGCAAGACACACTTACGTTATTACACTATAATAACACTGAAAGTCAAATAAGACATCGTATCACATACTGAGTCTCTGGGTAGAGTCAGAACAGAATACGGAATCACTCAGGAACAACTAAAACAAAATGTAATTACAACGCCAACGTCGGCGTCGCAGTATATTGCACTGGGCACTTCATGACGCCGATATCGGCATCGCCGTACAGAAGGGGTTAAGGACAACAGAGAGAACACTTTGACAGAGTAAGCAGAAGGGTTAGAGGTAAGGAAGAGATCTAGTATGTTGGGGTGGTCTCCAAGATGGTCAGGAATACGTGTAGGGTGCTGAACCAACTGCTCTAGGTCATTGAGGAGAAAAAAGTTGTAGGCTTGTTCACCAGGCTGGTCAGTGAAAGAGGATGAAAGCCAAAGCTGGTGGTGAACATTGAAATCTCCTAAGATGGAGATTTCAGCAAAGGGAGAGTGGGTCAAGATGTGGTCCACTTTAGAGTTCAAGTAGTCAAAGAATTTTACATAGTTGGTAGAGTTAGGTGAGAGATAAACAGCACAGATGTATTTAGTAGTAAAATGACAATGAAGTCTTAGCCAGATGGCGGAAAATTCTGAAGAGTCAAGGTCGTGGGCATGAGAGCAAGTGTTGCGCACGTAGGCGCAACATCCAGCTTTGGATTGAAATTTAGGATAGAGATAGTAGGAGGGAACAGAGTAGAGATTGCTGTCAGTAGCCTCAGAAACCTGTGTTTTGGTGAGGAAGAGAAGGTGAGGTGTAGAGGAGGAGAGATGGTGTTCCACAGAATGAAAATTAGAACGAAGACCATGAATGTTGCAGAAATTGAGAAGAAAAAGGCTTGAGGAGTTATCAAGACACCTCTCAGGTCAGCAGCCAGAAGGGGAGTCCTCCCTGGGGGAATTTGTGGTCCCCCCCCGAGCGGGGACTCCGAGGCATGGTTATTGAACGCCATTTTGAATTTTGAATTTTTGGAAAATGTGTGTGTGTGCTATGTGAATGTAGTGTGGTGTGGATAGAGAGAGGATCTGTCTTTAGAGAGCATGCTGAACTACTCTCTGGTGTAGATGAGACAACAGGGAAACGGTTGGTGAGGTAATGGGAAGGGTCTTTGGAGGGCTTCAGCACCCTCCTCACTTCCCATATATACCTCACCAGGAGTGGCTTGCGCCCGTTTGGCAGGTGTCTTCCTACCTAATCCTACATACGGGAAAAGAGCTACGCTCGCGCTGTCCCGTCTCCATATTCACTCTTATCCAACTTTTCCTTAAAATCATGAATGTTTCTTGCACGAACCACCTCCTCCAGTCCATTCCACAGCTCAATGCTTCTGTTTGGGAAGCTAAACTTTTTCACGTCTCGCCTACACGTGGTCGCCCTCAACTTCCTTCCATGTCCTCTTGTTTCTCTCTCGCTCCACACACACAGGTCCTCTCTGTCCAGAGTTTCCACCCTGCTTGCCACCCTGTACATCGCTATCAGGTCTCCTCTTTCTCTTTTTCTCTCCAGGGTTGTGAGCCCCATGCTATTGAGTCTCTCCTCATAAATCCGATCTCTAAGTTCTGGTACCATCTTAGTTGCCATTCTCTGCACTCTTTCCAGCTTTCTTATGTTCTTTTCATGAAGAGACCAGACCACTGCTGCATACTCCAACCTTGGCCTTATCATTGTAACTATTATTTTCTTCATCATCTCCTCGTCCAAATACACAAATGCCGTCCTTATGTTCCTCAGCAAATTCATAGTTTGTCCCGTTATCCTGTTGATGTGTTTGTCCGGTGACATGTTCTCTGAGGCAGTCACTCCCAAATCTTTTTCTTCCATTCCTCTGCATATGTACCACTCCACTCCCATATTTTGTCCAGGTACCTCTGCAATGCCTCACAGTCCTTCACATCATTCACTCGTCACAATAGCTTTGCATCATCTGCAAACAAACTCACATAGCTGGTCACTTCGTCCACCATATCATTTATACAAACAGCAAACATTATTGGCGCCAGCACCGAACCTTGTGGGACCCCACTCATCACAGGGCACCAGTTGGAAACCCTGTCCCTAATTATTGTCCTCATTTCCCTGTTAGTTAGGAGATCCTTCAGCCACTTAATCAGTCCATCACCCACTCCACCCCTATTTGTAATTTTCCAAATTAGTCTTCTGTGCGGTACTTTGTCGAATGCCTTTTTCAAATCCAGGTACACTCCATCCCCCCAGCCTTCTCTCTCTTGTAATAAATCTGTCACCCTTGAGTAATAACATAACAAGTTGGTGACACACGATCTCCCTCTCCTGAATCCAAACTGGCAATCCAAGTTAATTTTCTCACTTTCTAAAAAATCCGACCACCTGTTTTTAACCAGCCTCTCACATATCTTTGCAACCACACTAGTGAGTGATACCGGTCTGTAATTTAATGGGTCCTCTCTTTTTCCTCCTTTATATA
This sequence comes from Eriocheir sinensis, assembly GCF_024679095.1. NCBI lineage: Eukaryota > Metazoa > Arthropoda > Malacostraca > Decapoda > Varunidae > Eriocheir > Eriocheir sinensis. The sequence goes on from NC_066567.1 coordinate 11,607,520, forward strand.
TTGGTACTATGTTTGCTCTCTTCCAATCCTGTGGCACCCTTCCTTCACTCAGGGAGTGAAGCAAGTTGCTCACTACATTCTTTCAGGATCCACCCTGATACTTCATCCGGCCCTGTCGCCTTCTTACATCCAGCTTGTTCAAGCTTTCCTTGACCTCCTGCACCGTTAACTGTATCTCCTGCATAACCCTTCCTCTTTCCTGGCCCGGTGGTTGTACGAATTCGTCTTCCATTGTGAAAACTTTTTGAAAGCTGTTGTTCATCACTTCTGCCATCTCTGCTGGGTCCTCATATGTAGTTCCATCCATTTTCAGTTTAGCGATTGTTTCTCTATTCTTTAATTTGCCGTTCACATGTCTATAGAACAGTTTAGGTTGGTCTTTGCACTTGTCAATCATATCTTTTTCATATTTCCGTTTTTCTTCTCTTCTAATTTTTGTATATTCATTCCTTGCTTGTTTGAAATTGTTCCACGCGTTGATTCTTCTTCATCTCCTCCATCCCTTCCAAGCTTCCTCCTTTCTCTTTCTAGCTGCCTCGCATCTTTTGTTAAACCATTCCTTTTTACCAACATCCTTTTTGGTTACCTTTGGGACATATCTTTTCTCGGCTTCTTTGTACAGCTTTAGAAACTCCTCCCACTTGTCTTGTGTATACTTGGCTTTGTACAGCCCACTCCAATTTGCATTTTCCAAAAAGTTCTCATGCTAACAAAGTCTGCCTTAGAGTAGTTACTTCTCCCAATTTTGTGATCCTCTTTTCGGTCAATCGTTCTCTTTTCTTTTACTTCAAATTCCACAACCGCATGGTCACTCTATGCTATTGAACGATGTACTTTAATATTTTCTATTACTTCTGGCTCCTTGCTAAATACCAGGTCTAGTCTTGATGCCTCGCCTTCTTTCCCAAATCTAGTATGTTCCTTAATCCATTGAGTCAGAACATGTTCCATTGCCAGTTGCAGGAGTCTTCCTCCCCATGACTCTTCTGTTCCCTGAGTCTGCCAATCCTCCCAATCTACCTCCTTGCAATTAAAATCACCCATCAAAATTATTCTCTCTCTCTCTCTCTTAACATTCCATCCAAGCAACTCACTGTATCATTACTTCATATTCTCGGGCCTTCCATGCATTGGTTCTTGGTGGCACATACCCTACTACATACTGCCTCCTTCTTCCTTCAGCACCCACAGTTTTCACTTTCAGTACCTCTGCCAAGCCTTCACCCTCAATCACCTCTTCCACCCTAATGCCTTTCCTTACCATCAACATCACACCTCCTCCCTGTTTTCTCTTTCTGTCTCTCCTCCATATATTGTATGCACCTTCTCCAATCCCCACCACCTCAATTGGGTCACACAACTCAGTTTCCGTCAGCCCCACAATATCAGTTTCTTTGTCTCTCAAATAGTCGTTTGACTCTATCCACGATGACACTATTCCATTAATATTCGTATATGACACTTTCCATCCTTCCTCCTTTCCTGTTAGATTTTTTATCTCCTTTCTCTCGTCACCATGAACCACTTCCTCACTTTCATATCCATTACTCTCAAAAAAAACTCATTCTTCTCTTCTTCCGATCTCTTCTCATTTAAATCACGAACTTCACCTCTAAGTTCATTCAACTTGTCTCTCTCTTGTTCATTCAGATCTTTCCTCAGCCACATCATTTTGGTGTTTTCTCCTGCTAGCTTCCAAGCTCCTGCCAGGGCCTCTTCTGCTTCGCTCTGTGCCTTAAATCATATCCTAATTGGTCTATCTCTTTTGCCATTGTATTTTTCAATCCTATGACAGTCATCTATTTCTTTCACCAGGTCTCTTCCCTCTTCTTGTACCCTCTGCACGATCTTCTTCACTACATCTCTCAAGTTGTTTTCCCTCGCAGATTTGTTTGGGGTCTTCTCCTCCTTTACATTGAACACAATGACGCTCTTCTTTTTCTCCACCGTGCCTCTTACCAGTGCCTCATTTTCTTTGATTGCCTTCACCACCTTCTCAGCCATCCTCTCCTCCAACTGCTCCTCCACAATCTCCTTAAAGCTCTGCACACTCCCACTCTGCACCATCTCTCCACCACCTTCGAATTTCTGTTCCAAATTCTTAACTCTTTGCTCCACTTCCACTTTTTCATCCTTTTGCTTCTCCTCCCACTTATTCCGCTCCTTATTCAACTTATCCACTGAATCCACGCTTTCCTTTATCCCCTCAGAGCATTTTATCAGCTAAATCTTAAGCTCTCCCACTTATCTTTCTCTTGTCCTCCTCTCTCCCTTCTCAACTCACTCACCATCTTCATCACCACTTCAAAATCACTCTCCAACCCTTTCACTCTTCTCTACAATAATCTATTTTGCAGCTAACTGTTCTTTTCCTCACATCCAGAGAAATCGGCCACTAGATCTTGTTTTCGTGATGGCGGCATAAACAGACCAATCCCGTTATTGGTACGGTTCTCCATTTTCCCTTCCTCAATCCACTAACACAACACTTTCTCCTCCTGCCTTCCGCACCCCTCCTCCCAACCTCCTACTGGGAACAGCGCCAGCAATGCCCCTCCACCGTATGTCACAGCTGATAGGTAAAACAGGCAAAATGTTAAAAAGTTAAAACGTTAAAAGTTAAAGTTAAAAAGTTAAAAAAAAAGTTAAAATCCTTCGGGGGCTCCGTCCTCTTACGTCCTCCCAGCGCCAGCAATGCCCCTCCACCATGTCACAGTTGCAAGATAAAATCGGTAAAACGTTAAAAGTTAAAAAGTTAAAATCCCTCCGGAGCTCCGTCTCCCCCATCCACACAGATCGGCGGCCAACCGACGTGTGTGTGTGTGTGTGTGTGTGTGTGTGTGTGTGTGTGAGAGAGAGAGAGAGAGAGAGAGAGAGAGAGAGAGAGAGAGAGAGAGAGAGAGAGAGAGATGCTGCTCTCTCCCTCTCTCTCTCCCTTCGTATCAGTGAGGTGTCAATCTTTTGACCCCCTCCCTCTCTCTCTCTCTCTCTCACTCTCTCTCTCTCTCTCTTACACACACACACACACACACACACACACACACACACACACGGCTTTTCAGCCTTTTACTCTGTGAAATCTGTGCGTATTGCCAGTGAATCAATGGGATATTTTCCATGATCTTACGTCTGTGTCCCTTCCTTCCCTCTCCTCCACTTTCCTTCACAAATCTATTTTTTTATCACAACTAACATAAGGAAACACAATTCAGCAGACACACGTCATCTACGCATAACGCAAATTTCTCTGTATATTTATGCATACATCTCAAAATTATCAAATAATTTATGTTTCTTTATGTGCACCTTTTAACCCAGTAACAGCAACGGGCCAAATTTGTGGCTTTACCATGTAGCAGCGACGGGCCAAATTTGTGGCTTTACCGTGTAGCAGCGACGGGCCAAATTTGTGGCTTTACCGTGTAGCAGCGACGGGCCAAATTTGTGGCTTTACCGTGTAGCAGTGACGGGCAAAATTTGTGGCTTTACCGTGTAGCAGTGACGGGCAAAATTTGCGGCATGATATAAACCCTCCAAAATAGATGATGCATAAACTGATCACAAATGCTTTGATATGTATTATGAAATGGTTTGTGTGAGTGATGATTTTTACTCATTTTTCTCGCTTAGAGGGACCATTAAGATACATGATCCCCGCTTGCATGTTTTTATATATAATACATGATGATTATGTTGAGTTTATGGCTGAAAACTTGTTATAATCAGTAGACATTTGAAATTTTGCATGTGCAGCCATCCCGGGGCGGGGCGCTGTTTTCGCCCGGCTGTAGTGAAGGGGTTAATGGGATTTACATTAATTTCAATGGGGAAATTCGTTTGGTTTAAGAGTGTTCTGGTGTGTGAGCAAAATCCTGCAATGAATTAAACTCGTAAACTGAGGTCTGACTAAGTCTATTATAAGGCTAAAGGCTGAAAGTTTTTTTTCTTACTTTTAGGTGAGTAGAGCAAAAAAATAAATTGATCACTCCGTTGCCGCTGGAGTGTGAACGGTTATTTTTTCTTCAGACTTAAGTTGTGGCCATCATTGAACTGTCTCCTTGACTGAAAGAAAGGAAAACAAAAAACAAAACAAAAAATAACAACCTTGTGTAGAGCAGTAAGCGTAGCCAGAAGCTGTGTAGTGGCAGCAGGAGCAGGAGCAGCAGCAGCCATGTCTGAAGCAGTGTTAGCTGTAGAGGCAGCATCAGCAGTAGTGGCTGACGCCGCCAGCGTCTTGATAAGGGTGGGCATGAGCCTGCCGAGGCAGCCCACTGCTGCCGCCTGGAGTGCTGCCACAGCCTCGGCGGCCACCAGGAGGCCCTGAGTCACAACCCATGGCTCCTCACCTGAGGGAGTTAAGGGAGAGCCTTGGTGATTTATTTCATATGTAAATGTTATATCATTATATAAAGATAGGAGTAACAAAAGATCTTATAAAAGGTGCAATGATCAGGAAACATATTTCATATCACATGGAGTAATAGAGTTGGCAGAGCTGTCAAAACTTGTCAACACCAGGACAGCTAGTGATATCCATGGACAAGGTCAAAGAAGTCCTAGAGCCTAAAAGAAGCATAAATACATCTATTAGAAAGCAGGACACTGGCAGCTATCAATTGCTTCCTCTTAAGATTCAAACGGTACCGTCCCGATCCACACGGAGGAGGTGGGTGGGCACTGCTCGCCTCCACCACTTCTTCCCACAAGCTGTTCCAGGTGTTAATACTTCTATGTGGAAAACTAAACTTTTTCAAGTCACTCAAACAAGTTCCTTTATTAAGTTTCTTTCCATGTCCTCTCAGCCCCTGCGTTCTCACAGTTGAGAAGAGATCATCTCTATCCACCTCATCAAACTTATTTACCAACTTATACAGCATGATCAGATCTCCTCTCTCCCTTCTTTGTTCCAGTGTCGTCAAGTCCCATCTCCTTCAATATGTCTTCATACATCATATTTGAGTGGCTGAGTGGTAGCGTGCTGGGCCCCCATTCACCGCGTGATGGACGACACAAGTTTGAATCCCCACACTACCACCTCGGATTTTTCAGTCACCGCCGAGTGGCTTAAAACTACCCACATGCTGTCCTGAAGACCACCCATCATCCTGGACTCAAGAGGAAACCGTCCAAGTTAACCCTTTCATTGCTAAACACTCGCAGCAAGCATTAGGCGTATTTGCTGGTGGCGCTAAACGCTCGCTGTGAGCTCCACCCGCACTCAAATCTCCCGCGTATGAGTGTGTTCCAACACTAATTCTCACAACACAGGATTGCTAATTGAGTGGGTTCTTCACTAAATTTGGTGAAAAATCATATCAGCCCAGCGCGGCAAATCTACGGACGAGTAACTGGTGGATGTTCTCACCCATCACCTGATTCTTTGACCAAATAGTTGTAAATATTGCAGTTGGCAATGCTCCCTTGTCAGAATCTGAAGAAGAGATGTCCGCAGTTCCCTCAATATGGCTGATCATCCCGTACGCACCGATGTAAATGTTAACATTTAACACTCCCTAAACATGCATGTACGTTTGCAAGAGAGGCATACATAACCAACTCCTATAGATCTGGACCTCCTCTTTCCAATGGTGTTTTTGTTTTTTAGCTGTGGTGAATAGTTTTTGAGATACAGAGGTTAAAAGAGACCCCCCATTGGGCTGCCCGACTGCGCCTGAGGGGATAGTCACGTTCGCACCCCACGCAAGGAAAGGGTTAATCGAGAAGGAGTTCCGGGGGGCAGCATGAGCCAAGAGAAGATGGCGCCACTATAAACACTTGCCTGCGCCATGACGGGCTGGGACCGACTACCATCCAGGCCCCTCAAGCAAGCTTACCGGCGCTTTAGGCGTAGACAAAAAAAAAAAAAAAAAAAAAAAAAAAAAAAGTTGCAATTCTCTTTATCCTTTCCAACTTTCTGATATCCTTCTTTTTGTGAGGCGACCACACAACAGCAGCATATTCAAGTTTTGGTCTTATCAGTGTTATTATTTTCTTCATCATTTCTTTGTCCATAGAATGGAATGATACTTTTATATTTTGCATCATCCTGTAGGTTTCTCCAAACAGCTTGTTTATGTGCTTTTCTGGGGATAGTGTGTCTTGCATCATTACTCCTAAGTCTTTTTCTTCATGTACCACTTTTAAGTTTTCTTCTGTATTTTTTTTTATTTTTCCCCATTTCCATAACATGACATTTGTTTGCATTAAATTCCATCTCCCGTAACTGGCTCCATCTATACACTCTATCCAGGTCTTTTTGCAGTTCTTCACTTTTCTTATTAACCCCTTCAACATGAGGACACGTATACTGCATCCTTGCGTGCCCCGTACCATACCCGAGGACCCGCATACTGCGTCCTGGCTCGGTTTAGCCAATATACGAGTTATTTTATCTCTATATTTATGCTTACATCTCAAAATTATCAATTAATTTATGTTTCTTTATGTGCACCATTCAATTCTGCATGTTTTCATATATAATACATAATGATTATGTTGCGTTTATGGCTGAAAACTTATATTCAATAGCGACATTTGAAATTTGGCGCGCGCGGTGATCCCGGATACGGCGCAGGGCGCTGTTTTGGCCCGGCCGTAGTGAAGGGGTTAACTTTGCTGGAAGGCTGACAGAGGAGGTGGACGAGGTGACAAGACCAGGAAAAATATGAAGAAGGGAAAAATAGACCGACTAAGCTAAAGTTCAAGTCAAAACGGCAACTGAGATGATTATAAGTCGGAGGGGAAAACTTAAAGTAATAGAACAATATAAAGACACATATATAAGGAAAAAATGAGCACAGAGGAAAGAGTTGTGATGAGGGAAATTGTGAGCTAAGCAAAGCACAGGAATGAAGAAAGAACAGAAGCAGAAAAAGAAACTTTTTTGGGAGAGTGTGAAACGACAGAGTGATGAAGTGGTGGCTCAGGAAGAGGGAGGTGGAGAACAAGTAAACAGCAGCAGCAACAAGGAAGAGAAGGGAACAAAAAGCTCAGGTTGACGTACACTAGTTGTAGCCGCGGTGCCGCCGGTGTACGCGGCGCCGCGGAAAGGGTTAAAGGTTAGTGGTGTATGTTTACGCGTCGACGCGCTTATCAGGACCGTCTTCGCCCATATATTGGACCTACTAGGGTCAAAGGGTAATGCCTCCTAGGGTTAATGTAGGGTAACGTGGGGTTACGGGGTTAATGTGGTGGAGGCGTAGGCCATTACTCGAGGCTTGAGTGTCAACAGGGAACCGTCATCCCGATAGCGGGCTGAACGGAGGACAAGGTAGTAGCAGGCTGGCGTTCATACCGTTAACACGGCGTTGATGGAACTGGAAGGAGTAATCTGACTAACCCCGCATTGTGTACATATCTCTTTCTTTGTTATCGTCTAGCGTGTAAGTATCTCCTGATTCCACAATATTGTAATACGTTTCCTTAACGTCTAAGGTTATTCTGCCTCCCACAAGTGTACAAGTACATTCATGTTAACGACGAGTGGTACGGGTTGTCCTGCCACGGAATATAAGGATAAAGTTTACATTCATGTTCATATGTCGGACTGTAGGGATTTCCCCATCCCGGAAAATGTAGAGATAAGGTGTAGTGTACCTCACATTGTAATGTTTCATGATATCAGCTTGCAGGTTTGACCACTGTACAATAAACCGTGACGTGAGTTCGACACAGCGGTTTCAGTCATCCTTGGCACTCACTCAACAAGCGCTGGTCACCGCGCTTACCGCGCTTACACTAGTAATGTCAACGGACTCATATCAAAGAAGCAGGAATTGAAAGACTACCTAAACAAAGCTAAACCAGATGTGATGTGCACCACTGAAACAAAACTAGCAAAGGGAACAGAATTGGTGGGAATAGAACAGTGCAATTATAACATACATAGAAAGACAGAATGGGGAAGAGTGGTGGAGGGGTGGTGATACTGGTCAAAACTGATTCAAAAGTGTTAGAAGTGAGAGCAGGACCAGATAATACAGAAATTTTAATTGCTCTATTACAGTTGAAATGCAGTGAATAACTGACAGTAATGGTGACGTATGTGCCCCCACACACAGCAGCTGGACTAACAAAATGTATAACAATCTGTTAGAAGGTACAAGTAAAGCGTTAGAGGACATCATTAGAATTAGCAGGAATGTGATTCTAGCACGGGACTTCAACTGTAAAAATGTCAAATGGGAAAAATTTGAAGTGTAAGGTGGAAAAAACACATGGGGAGCTAAAATATTAAAACTGGCCACAGAAAACCTCATGACACAGTGGGTGAAGGAAGGGATGAGGTTTGGAGGAGAGGATGAACCAGCAAGGTTGGACTTAATTTTCACTTAAGGAACAGACTTGTTAACAGAAGTGCAACATGAGTGCCCACTGGGAAAAGGTGACCATGAAATATCACAAATAGAAATTGACAAAGAATGTGAAGAGACTGGATTAGAGGACCATAAAGAGAACAGAAAGAATTACAACAAAGCTAAGTATAATGAACTGAGAGCTTTTTTGGAACAATAAATTGGTCAGAAATGAAAAAGCTGAGAAAAGTACATAAAAAATATGACCACTTCCATAAAACATACAATGACGGTGTGGTAAAGTGGGTGCCCTACTATGTGAAAGAGAAAAGAGGGAAAAAAGAGTGGTTTAGCACAATATGTCTGGGAGCAAAGAAGAGGAAAGATGAAGCTTGGAGAAACTTATAAAGGAGAAGGAATGCCACAAACAGGGGAGGCTATCAACAAGCTAGAAATGATTGCGCCAAACTGAGGAGAAAACAAGAAAAAAGTATGAAAAGAACATAACAGAAAAATGTAAGGACACAAAACTTTTTTAAAGACATGTAGATAAGAATTTGAGGAAAAAAGAAGCTGTGAGTATGATCAAAGTGGGTGACCAAGTCTGTGAGGATACAAAGGAAATCTGTGAAATATCAACCCCTTCAACACGAGGACACGTATACTGCGTCCTTGCGTGCCCCGTACCATATCCGATGATGTGCATACCACGTCCTGGCTCACTTTAGCCAATATACGAGTTATTTTATCTCTATATTTATGCCTACATCTCAAAATTATCAATTAATTTGATTTTTTTTTTTTTTTTTTTTTTTTTTTTTTGAGGGGGGCAGGGGGTGCTGCCCGTAGCGCCGGTAGGCTTTCTTGAATTTTTTTTTTTTATAACCCTAGCCCACTAGTGGCACAGGGGAATTTTATTTATGGTGGCTGCCGGGATGTGACTTAATACAGTAAAACCCCGATTATCCGAAATGGAAGGGGGGAAGCCTCTTTCGGATAAGCCGATTTTTCGGATAATCCGGATTTATGGCCGCCATTTTGATCGCCGCCAGTTTGATCGTCGGCATTGTGTCTTGCTTTCTCGTTTGGATGAATATCACTTTGATCTTGCACCTTGGTTCTTATTTTCTCATTAGAACACATGTAGCTAGTATGGACGGACCATTAGCCAGGATGGATGAGGATGCTGTCGCTGCCGCCGACTGACGATGTAAACAATGACACCAAACAAACACACGCTACGCTAAACAAGTAGTACGCTTAAAACATGTGATGTAAATTTTTTATTGTATGTTTGTCTGTGTGTCTCCTTGTCTGGACCAGTGTATGTTGATACTTGTGAGCGTTGCAGATCTGAATTGTGAATGTTGCAGAGTGCGATTGTGAATGGTTGTGCAAGCTTGCAAGTGTGACCTTGATGCATCGTGCAGGTGGAGACACAGTATGATGACTCATATTATCGCGCAACTCGTATGTTGGAAGGGGAATGTGGCATGGAGTGGAGAGGGGAGTCGTGTTTGTGTCGTTGTCTTGAGAGTACGGTGTGAGAGTAGTCGTGCAGTAGTTTGTTCGTTCGCGACTCGTCCTTGCTGGGGCGCAGGTGCGAACGTGGTGTTGTTGAGAGTTTGTTTAATGTTTTTTGTCTAATACATTGATCTATTCGTTACAAGCTATTTCGGCAATATGTATTAGAAAGCATATTCATTTTAACTGTTCTTATCAATTTTAAATGTGTTAATATAGTACATATGTAGTTACTTTTATTTATTTTTGATGTTTTATAAAGTTTTAGTATAGAAAAAAAATTAAATTTTAATTGCATTATCCAGATCAATTTCGGATAATCCGGTTTTCCGGATAATCCGCTTTCGGATAATCGGGGTTTTACTGTACAACTAAAAATACAACTCAGCAAAGAGGTACATACACACTCACAGAAGCACATTTCTACACACTAAAACTTACTCTCGTCGCACAGCACACTGACGGCAGTATCAAGGACCAGCTGCAGGGAGGGTGTTGGTAGAGGCGGCAGGGAGGGGAGCGACGCAGTGCGGTTGGACAAAAGACGAGTGAGCATCAGTAGGCAGTAGAGGAAAGTTTGGCGGTTGTCCACTGGTTCCTGTTTGTTGGCCACTCCACGGCAGAGCGTTTGAAGGGTGTTCTGCAGCTCCCGGGTGTCCTCACTTCTGTTTGGTGTGAGGAAAGAGGTCAAACAAGTGAGGAGCATGATCAGAGGTACAGTAAGGTCTTGCACCCACAACTTCACATCTAACAAATTTGTATCTTACTTCACTGTTGGACCTCCACTCATATTTGTATCCAATGAGGGAATTTCTAATCTAATTAAAAAATCCATCCTGGCACTCAATTCAAATCAGTCACCACCTTGGCCGAGTGTGTGACGCGACTGTTGTCCAGCCTCGTCTCACACTGCCTCTCCCTAGTCTCCCCCTCAGTCCTCACCAGACATACATATTGTTGTGATGTATACCTGCCTCTTGCTGCTTTAAGTGGCCTGAATTCCCATCTAGCGTGCAGGTGGCAGACACTGATTCACCCATCAACGAAAGCCCACCCGCTCTTGACATGATCAGAGAGGCTGTGGCAAGGATGAGGAATGGAAGGGTAAGAGGTGTCTGCAACATCACGGACGACTTGCTCAAAGCTGGAGGTGAGGTCATGACTCACAGTGGTCTTGACTACTGTAGGTCAATCTGGTACTGTCAGATACAAAATCCATGTAACCTTCCGGTTGGGTATACCGCCAGATGTCAGTTTACTCACACAAAAATTACGGCCGTACCATAAATCAACCCCTTCGACTGTTGAACATCGTCGGCCATTTTCTGCTACCATAAAACTTGAAGGTTTTTTCCGGAAGGGAAGGGAAGGTGTTGGGAGGCGACATTGTTGTAATCTGGCAAGGGGTCAGGACAGGCACATCTTTGTCAGTACATTCGCATACTTTGTGAGTCAATCCTGCATTTCCTTCACTAATACAGTAGCACATGATCCAGGATTTAAAAGAAAATTTATTTGATCTAATATGAATCAGCAAAAGATTTTAAGTAAATGATTAAAAATGTTGTTTAAAACTTTAGGGTTGAATCATGATTTTTAACCCTTGCCGTGTCATCACACCTGCTTAATTAACTCAAGCAGGTAGTCTTTTGTTATAGCTCTAATGGGGCTGAACTCTTTTCTAATGTCTCCTTGCTTGACGGGATGGTAGCGGAGGGCAGAGAAGTGGTAGCAGCGGACATGTGTGGACTCCTGGCTGACTACCTGGAGGTGTGCAAACCCAGGCCGCCAGGGATGCCAACCCTATCACTCACCCGATGTATGCAATTATACCTGTATATTTACCACTCAATAAACTACTTCATTTGTGATTATACATCGAAAAATATACAATATATCGAAAAATAATGACACTAATGTGTGTAGAATGCTTCAATCATCAAGATTTCCATGTAGAGGTGTTTACAACAGCTACCAACCCAACCCCTAGGAAGGAAAGGGGTCGGGGTCCACTTATAGTACCCAACAGCGAGGGGACACCAGGTAAGGGGAGGGGGAGGGGAAGGTGGTGGGGGAGAGGTAGGGTAAGGCTGCCATTCTGCTCCAAGCACAGCCACCAACCGACCAACTCACTGTCACGACTTTGTCATGTCCTGACCTGAGTGGACACGACCCTGTCATGTCCTGACCTGAGTGGACACGACCCTGTCATGTCCTGACCTGAGTGGACACGACCCTCTCATGTCCTGACCTGAGTGGACACGACCCTGTCATGTCCTGAACTGAGTGGAAAACTAACATTTCAAGCACCACCCACCCACATAACCCATCTCTCTCTCTCTCTCTCTCTCTCTCTCTCTCTCTCTCTCTCTCTCTCTCTCTGAAAGCAAAAACAAGATGAGGAAAGGAAGGAACTTGTTGACCTGACCTGACCTCACAGGTCACACATCACACTGGCAAAATATGTCAGCATAAGGATATATCATAAGTATTATTACACCATTTAAGATTAAAAGTGGTACTCATTTCGAGACTTATGTCACAAGAAACTTTTTACGGGTCCAGTTTTACAAAAATGGAAGGCCGACGCTCTGTGCTGTTCTAAGGTGCACGCCCGCGGCTTTATTGCTGCACAGCTGCGTTAGCAACCTTGTGGCTACGAGCACCACGGCCTTTACCACCCGGGTCAACCAGAAGGCATACCAGAGTGATACCCGAAGCGGTCCAGGCCGGCAACGGCCATCAAGTGCTCAAAGCAGGCTTATATACGGACGCCCGGGCAGGCACCCCAGGGCGCTACCCTTTTAAGCTCGACAATGAGCCCGAAGGCCCACAGACGCCGGGCAAGTATGCCAGGCCGCCCCACTCTGAGTGTGAGTGGGGAGGATAACCAAGGAGTCAATGACAACCTGGCGCATCCGCTTGCGCAGTGATCTGTGGCTGTTTAGTTACACTGTGTTGCCCTTGCGAGCCAGGGGGGGGTACCTCCTGCACAGTGCATCCAGCGGGACCATGGGGAGGCCAGCCACAAGAAGTAAATACGATTTACGGCCAGCCCGCACCTCCAGATCGGGCTGGCCCACGGGACTCCCGAACCCCTGCGGGCCCCTTTACTTGCCTTACCGTAAGCATGGTAAAATCCTTCTTTCACATGTCGGACCGAGGGCGGTACTTATCCGCATTTCTTATTCCGCCCTCACTCCCGCAAGAGTGCTAGGGGACCCGCACGCCTTCTCCACAGGGACGGAGCCCTACTCACCTAGTTCAGTCTAGATTTAGGCAGTCATCAAGGCTTAAGTTAGGGTTCGCACTGTGTGTTTCATTTAAACAGTCCTTTGACACTCCCGCCATTTAAACCCGCACTGCCTTGACTCGTCACTTCGATATGACCTGCAGCGCTTGGCAAGAACGTTTACGTGCCAGTTGTACTTCGAAGCACACAGCTTTCCTGCGAACCTTCGCACCAGGACGTCAATATCATTGCTACGTGCAAGCTGGGGCACGCCTTACGGGTGCGGTACGCTGCCCGGGCAGAGCTTAGAGGCATCGCGTGGGCAATTTGAATGACTTTTGGCACCGCGCGACAATTTAAAAATTTTTTTTGGATAAGATGAAATTTTTTAAAATTCCAGGATACGGGCGAGGTCGGATACGGTACACCAGGATAACTTAGAGTTTACTGTAGTTCAAAAGGCACATACTTATCAATAAAGATATTATTGCATTAGTTTTTATTGGAGCAATCTATTACCTTACAACTTAAAAAGGGTCTAGGTAGGAATACAAAGTCAATTTTATGAGCGTTAGAACAAGTTAAGAATTGGCCAATGAGTGCGCAGCACCATCACCCAAGCAACGATGCCAAGTCCGCGAGTCCATCCTTGAATGTTTAGGCCCGCCAGGTCTGGTGGAACTGACTATAGTCTGGGTGGATAGGTGGTATTAAGGACAGCATTTGGGCAGTCTCGGGCTACTCAGCACTGACTGAAAATTGTCAGCCTGTAGCAGCAGGCAAGACTTGAACCTGGCTCCTCCAGGGCACCGCACCCACATGCTGATCACTCAGCCACCACTCACTGTTCTTCCTCCCCTTCACCTTCTGAGCCCTCATGGCCTAGGCCACCCCCTAACCACCACCAGGTGAGTCTGGACACAGCAGTTACAGTACAATGGATTCAACTTTATGCCTTTCTGACTACATGAAGGAAAACCTTCCACCCTCCCCATCCAGCTCCAGGGGGAAGTAAAAGTGAGTAGTAAAGTATTCTTCAGAGTAACGATCAGTTCTTGCTAGACTCAACCATGAGAGGAAAAAAGACAAGGTGGGAAGTATAAGGCTCTTTGCCCCCTCCTGGTCAGCCTCTTGACTGCAGTGATAGGCAAGGGTTGCTGCCTCCCTGCCACCGGGAGCACCACTTGGTGACACCAGCTCACAAAACTACCATATTTGACGGCTTATAAGACGCACTTTTTTTTCCAAAAAAAGACCCAGAAAATCACCCTGCCTCTTATAAGGTGAAGGTTCAGTTTTTGTTTATTGGCTTGTGAAGTTTTTGTGGTACACTGCCACTTAAATTGAAGCGAATGTTTGTTCACCAAACCTCTCCGCAAACGTACAGTACCCTCTCAAGTTTCGCGTTTGCTTCTTTCCGAAGGTATGGCGCTAAACTCAAGGATTGCGAAACTCGAGGTATTGAAATACATGAAAAAGCACTTATTGATTCCGGCCCGTGGAAAAAAATTACTTTTTTTTCAACTTGACTTGTTATCACAATTTTTTTTACTTTACTCTCTTGTTATCTCAAAATACGTACCTTGGTAATAGGCAGAAAATGGGAAGTGAGAAGAGGTCGTTCTGAAGCCACAGTTGAAGGCGGCTGCCTTACAATTGGCTGGCAGTTCTGAATACACGCTTGTGATCCACGTGGTGTCGTCTGCTAATGTAAGGGTGGTTGCTTGCGGTCACCCGTGGTACAGTTGGACAAACCTATAGCTTCTGGTAGTTTTCTGTGTGTTATGGTATAATCTGCTAACTCTTTCTGTTATATATCATCAAATCACTAACATCATGATTGACTTGTCAATGCCTGTTGAACGTAAACTGCCGCCGCAATCGCAAAATAGCTCGCAGAGAGGTTCAACTTGCTTACTACTTCCATATTTCTCTCACCGCTCACAAAGACCACAAGCGGACAAAAAAGAACAAATCCAGGCAAATTAACACTTTTAATGCTGTGTATTCCCACAGCGTGCATGCGTGGTGGACAGCAGAATGACTAATTTCAGCGGGAAGATATTTCTTGCAACACCGGCCAGTGTATAGTGGACCTTCTTCATTTGAGCTGTAATGCTTTGTATCGCTTCTTAGGTCCTCCTCCACACTTTTATACTTCACAACATGCACTCAGGGCCGCTTCCACAGTCATGTTGTTTGTTTTGATCGTTATCAATGGCGGCGATCACCGCTCTAGTATTTCCACGTGAAACTGGCCGATGGGTAGTGATGTGATGTGATGTGATGGTGTCGGAGGTATTGCCTTTATTAACGGCACTCAGGCGGCTGCGGGGTTAGCCTCGCCCCGCACCTTACCACACACTCTCAACACCTGTCGCTTTCTCTGCAGCCATCACTACCCCATAGGCCAATTTCATGTGGAAAACTATAGCGTCGATCGCCGCCATTGGTAACGATCAAAACAAACAAAGTGACTGTGAAAGCGGCCCTTATTTACTTCACAGTGCGCACTTATACACTTCACCCTGAACTTAGGTGTTTTTCTGTTCTTTTCTTTCCCTGATTTTTGTTTTCTATGCCCTTTTGCTATTTTCCACTGTTATTTTTCACCGTCGCTGCCATGCATTACAGGTCAAAAGAAGAAGAAGAAGAGGAAGACATCACTGGGAGATCTGCAATTTTCATAGACTCGAAAAAAATGTTTTTTGGACTGTGGTTCCCCAGCACGGGGTGTTCTCTTATCTTGTTAATCAAGTAGCAAGCAAAGCAGCTCTGCCAGTCCATTTTACGAGTCTCTTGGTGGGCCATCTTCCACTGCTCCTCACTCCTCAGCCACTGCTGTCGTCTGTTTGTTTACATGCAGCCGTGAGGTACCCACGCCCGTACTCACAACCGTTTTCCATTCATACGGACAACCAACAACTCGCTCCCGGTTGGGCATATGGGCAACCGCGATTGCCCATAGCCCCAATGGTTGGACACCGCCTTTTAACCCTTAAACTGCGGAAGACTAAATGCCGGATATTTTTCCTTCGTGAATTAATATTGACATTATAATAAAAGGCAAAAATATAAATCTAATAGTATGTCATCAATGAGAAAAATGTAACTTGATGTATTACAGTAGTTCAGAGCCGTACATGAATAATTAGAGCAAATAATAGGCCCTAAAAATTCGCACACTTTCCAAAGTGTGGGAAAAATGTGACATGTCGGGTAGAATGAGGTGGAGCGGGTGGAAGTGGTGGACATCTGCCTGCGTGGCTTTCTCTCTCTCTCTCTCTCTCTCTCTCTCTCTCTCTCTCTCTCTCTCTCTCTCTCTCTCTCTCTCTCTCTCTCTCTCTCTCCGGGCTGGGCCATAGATAATAATTCTTACTGCCACACTGTGATAAAGATACGTTCAACAAAATAGATATTTTTACACACACACACTCTCTCTCTCTCTCTCTCTCTCTCTCTCTCTCTCGGTATTTGTGTGTTTGTTTTTCCTCTCTTGGTGGTCTCTCTCTCTCTCTCTCTCTCTCTCTCTCTCTCTCTCTCTCTCTCTCTCTCTCTCTCTCTCTCTCTCTCTCTCTCTCTCTCTCTCTCTCAATCAGGTAATGAACTATAATGATGTAAAAAAAATCTGATTTACACCATGGACCAAGACACACACACACACACACACACACACACACACAGAGACACACACACACACACACACACACACACACACACACACACCTGTGTGCAAAGAGGCTTACTGTTACGTATTATATCCAAGTTATTATGAATTACACACTCAAATGAGGGCCTTATCGCAGAATTTCAGGCTCTGGTGAAGGTATGACTAAGTTGCCAGCGATCACGAGAACACATTTGAAAGGAAGCACGCCAGGAAAATTAAAAATGTACGGCACGAAAATTCATGATTATATAAGCGATCACATCGTCACGGGATCGGAGAAGCTTGATTATATAAGCGATTGCAGCGGTTTAAGGGTTAAGGCAGCACGCATGACACCGACAGTAGGTAGACGTGACCCGAACATGTCAAAGGAGCGCGAAACTTGTGGTGGTAATGCGCGAAAGTCGTGATGGTAAGAATTTAGGACTAAGCGCTAAACTCGAGGATCGCGAAACTCGGATAGCGCGAAACTCGAGAGGGTACTGTAAACAAAGAGGCGATCACTGCTACGTCAACAACAACAACTTTTTCTAAAGTAACTATGTATAACAGTAGTACTTACTGCTACTTCATATAAATTAACAACAGTCAGGAAGAAAATTAGGTGACGATGCTTAACCATGCTTGTATGTAAACCAACTAGTGGACGGCTCCTTCCCGCTCAGCCGAAGGTGCCGAATTATTGTACTTTACATCATATTAACCATTCTTAAGCCTCAAACTCTCGTAACCTACACAAATAACAATGGAAAGTTAAAAGAGTTAGCGTTAAGACTTATTCATTGATTTGTCTTTGTTTTTTGCCGTAGTTATCGGTCGGAAACTACGAAAAAATGCAACACAATGAGTACAATAGTTTGGCAACACTGCGCTCAGCCTGTGGCATCAGTGTTTACTGGGCCCTTGAAAGGTAAGAGCGCCGCACTGATCGTCTCCCTCCCTGCCATCAAGTATAAGTGAGTTTTCATCTCCCCTTTGCATTAATATTCATATGTATCATATATCCATATACATCCAGTATATTATTAATTAATTTGAGTGTTTGCTGGGCCCTTGGAAGGTCCGTTTGTGGGTATTCCCGGCAGTACGCCCGTACAAACTTTATACCCGATACCCTTCTCTCACTGTTGCAGTCTCCGCCATGTTTGTTTACTCCTCAAGGCAGCAGCCTCGAGTCTCTAAGAAGGACCAGTTCTGGCAGGTCCCAGTAAGTATCAAGCATTTTAAAGGTAAAATATTGGGATTTAGAGCTGCTTTCACAGTCACTCTTGGAAAGAGTGGAGTCTAAGGCTCTTCGTCTCATCAGCTCTCCTCTTACTGACAGCCTTCTACCTCTTAAATTCTGCCGCCATGTTGCATCTCTTTCTATCTTCTATCGATATTTTCATGCCAACTGCTCTTCTGAACTTGCTAATTGCATGCCTCCCCCCCTCCCCCGGCCCCGCTGCAGACGACTTTCTACTCATGCTCATTCCTAGATGGTCCAAACCCCTTATGCAAGAGTTAACCAGCATCTCTTATTCTTTCAGCCCCTTCACTGGTAAACTCTGGATTTCCTCCTGCCTATGACTTGATCTCCTTCAAGAAGAGTGTATCAAGACACCTCTCCACCCAAAATTGACCTCTCTTTTGGCCACTCTATTCTAATTGCTATACGAGAGCAACAGTTAGAGGGCTTTTTTTTTTTTTTTTTTTTTTTGTCCCTTGAGTTAACTCTCTGTGCTGTAAAAAAAAATTTGATAATATACAGCTACAAAATATAACGGCAGCTGTTTCTCTACGTCACATCAGTAACATTCTATGAAGACAACGGCCGTCATTTTGGTGTTAACTGTTCTGAGGCATCCAGCCTTGAACCGAATCCTTCCTGCTGGATGGATTGCTTGTTAAAACTGTTGGGTAGTGTGGTGCAGCCATTACTGTAAAGTTTCTACTCCTAAACCTCAACATGCAACTGTCATTGTCGAATGGTTGATGCTCTGACCGTATTTTTGAAGACTGTTGGCACTGACGAGCACCGTCCCCGCAGTGCATTACTGCCTCACCTCCAGACTCTTCACACAGCACGTCATGCTTCACAATGCAGTGGGCGTGTTCTTCAAATTTTTTGTGCATCAAACCAATTTTTCGGTTTGTTTGTTTCCAATATGATTAAAATGTGAAATGTATTCGCAAATGACATTATTCTTCTTGTTGACGTTCATAAGTCTGAAGCAAAATTCATCAGCCCCTCTCTAAATCATCAGCCACTGTGTTCATCCCACTCTTTTTTTCATTCTTCTGCTTACTTTACAATCACTGTCTTTTTTATTTTTATATCCATGTCTGCTCATTGGCGGGACTGTTCAGGACCATGTCAGGATTTAATTTTCCCTTGATGCTCTTTTGTGGATCTCAGTAATACTAACAGTCCTACATCCTACCAATAGGCACTCCCTTTGCTTGTGATCCAACTTACTCCTGTGTGGAAACATGGTAAAAGATTCATATTTTCTTTCCCTGGTGGTGCTGGAGGGTCCAGTTCCTAAAGACAGCACATGAGTAAAGTTGGTAAGATCAACTCCCTGATTGCAGACGCTTACATTGTGTACGTAAGTATGATTACTTGTGTGCACTCAGCCACTTTCCCTAAGTCGTTATTTACAACATCAATTGCTTACGTTTTTGTTTGTGCTGCCTCTTGTGTCTCTGAACTAGTTTGTGTGGTATGTTGCCTATTTGTATCATACTGCCTTAGGTAATAAGTGTGTACACAGAATCATGAGATATCATTGGAATGACTTTGTCAAACCGACAACTACTCCATGAGACAGATTCAACATATATTACCCGCATAGTCTGTCAACGCCAACTCCGGCTATAAGTGTGTGTGGCATGCTACCCAGAAGCCAACCCTGCTCATCGGGTTGTTTCTGTGAGAGACAATCCTGAGTGGTGGAGGCCAAGGGGACGCCCAAAGAGTTTGTGACTTGAACAAGTCAATAGATCTTGCCAGGGGGCATGTAGGATGAGAAGCGGCCTGCATGGAGACTTGCCCAAACAAAGTCCCAAGCTTGGCATCATAGGAAGGGTGGGGTAACATGCCCCCCTAAGTGTATGCCCCATCTGATTGATTGATTGAATGCCTACTTGTGCAAGTGGTGGTATGGGATGCAGTCTTGGTCATATCGAAGGTGAAGATATGTGTCCAGAACCCTTATATACCACTAGACAGGCTAAGGGCATTTGTTATTACCCTGAGATGGCGGCATTGGGGCCCACTAGCCTCTGCCATCAGCCTGGGTGTGTGAGAAGATCAAACAGCTGATCGAGAGTTCCATGGGGGAAAGTGATGATTAGCTTCCAATCTTTGCAGTGTTGATATTTTTCTGTTGAAGTCTAACCATGGAGCACTGAGGACTACAGTGAAACAAAGATCTGCAAAATGAGATGCTGCCAAACTTGATGCATCACTGCAGCTATAGAAGAACCATAACTAGCTACTACTGCTACCATTACTCTTTTTATTACTGCTTACCTGAAGTAGTTAAGATGGGGCTGCAGCTTGGCACTAATGAGCTCAGCAGCACGGCACCTAACAAGAGCCACAGGGGAGGAGAGGAGACCCTGGCACACCTGGAGGAGGGATGAGGGAGGAAGGAGAGCCACCAGCCTCTCCACCACCTCTACCACCTTGCGCTGTAGTGAGGTGAAGAACCGTCCTGTGGGGGGGCGAGAAAAGGAAGAAACGGGTAACAAGAGAGATGGGACAGACAATGGCAAAGAAGTTAATGCATAGAAGGTAAAGTTGAGGGCATGTGGCACAGCTGTGTGTAATATCAGCGCAGACAAGTAAATGACTCCCTCAGGGAAAATGAACTGGATATTATGGGAATCACAAGAAGTTATGATGCAATTGCGTTCCTAGACATTGGGTAAGGAAAACATGGTGTGTGGAGGAAAGACACAAGGGAAAAACAAGGAGGGGGAGTGATGATGACGGTAAAGAAAGACCTGGGAGTTGAAGAAGCAATCTGTGGTAAGGGATGTGTCCAAGTGATAAAAGAAGGAGTAAAACAGGAAGGAAGAAGAAATAGAGAGTGGTGTAGTGTGTGTTCCACCCAGGACAAGGTCTTGGGGCAGAGGAGAAAACGGGTGTGGTGACACACACATGGGGCGGTGGAGGAGCTAATACAGGGGAGAGATAACCAAGCCATGCTGGGGTATTTCAACTGAAACTTATATTTACTGTTTTATAGTTACAAGTCAGAGCCTCATGACGGCCAAGAGCTCAACAAGTCACCTGCAGATTTATCCTTGTGGAGGTCACAGGCAAAGTTCACGTTATGGAGGAGACACAAGGTGACCTCAAGCAGCTGGTGACAGAGGGACTGCAGCTCCTTTACCTCCAGATCTTCTTCCTCAGCATCGTACACCTGTCAGGGTGGGAACAGGCATGAGAGGGGGGGGGAGAGAGAGAGAGAATTACATAGAATTACATAGAAAATCAGACCACACAGAGCCCATGGTCCAGACTAGGTGGTCTGTCCTTAAACCTAGGTGAATCTTCACTAATCAGATGGCTCCAAAACGTTGCTTTTCTACTCTAGTTAATATTAAGTTCAAGGAAGTGACGGTCGAGCTTGTTTTTAAAGGAGTCAATTGTGTTACACTGGACCACTGACGGTGGGAGCTTATTCCATTCTCGCACTACAACGTTGGTGAAGAAAAATTGATGCAGTCTGAATTTACTTGTCTACATTTGAGTTTTATGCCATTGTTCCTCATATGCAAAGTGTCATCGATCATAAACAATGTTGATCTGTCTACATTCGTGAAACCATTAAGTATTTTAAAACATTCGATCAGTTTTCCTCGGAGGCGACGTTTCTCAAGAGAGAGCATGTTAAGGGTGGAAAGCCTTTCTTCGTAGGATTTGTTGCGCAAGGAAGGGATCATTTTTGTTGCCTGACGCTGAACACCTTCTAATTTAGCAATGTCCTTTGCATGGTGGAGAGACCAAAACTGTACCGCATATTCCATGTGGGGTCTGACTAAACTATTGTAGAGCGGAAGTATTACATCTTTATTGTTGAATAAAAAGTATCTTTTAATGATGCCCAACATTCTGTTTGCTTTATTTGCTGCATCGATGCATTGCTGTGAGAATCTGAGGTTTGACGCGATTTTGACCCCCAGGTCCTTAACGCATTGAACGCTTATGAGTTTAACGTCGCGCATTTCGTAATCGAACTTCTTATTTCTTGTTCCAACTTGAAGGACCTGGCACTTGTCTACGTTAAAGGGCATCTCTCATCTATCCGACCAAGCTGAAATTTTGTGCAAATCCTCTTGGAGGCTTTGCCTGTCTTTGTCAGTGAGAACCGAGTTACTGAGAGAGAGAGAGAGAGAGAGAGAGAGAGAGAGAGAGAGAGAGAGAGAGAGAGAGAGAGAGATTCTTATACAGATTTACATAGACATTGAGACATACAGCCACTATGGTTCACACTAAGTGGTCTGTCATAAGTGGAACTATTAAATATCATATGGCCTAATGGTGAACAAGACTGCATTTTTGACTAGGCGATGAGGCGGTTGAGTCACTTTTTAGATCAACCAGTAGTGTTGCACTCAACAATCCATTTCTATACATCAGTGGTCCAATGCTCCACCCTCAATGGTCCAATTCTCTCCCTCAATGGTCCAATTCTCTCCCATATTGGTCCAATTCTCTCCCTTATTGGTCCAATTCTCTCCCTCAATGGTCCAATTCTCTCCCTGAATGGTCCAATTCTCTCCCTCAATGGTCCAATTCTCCCTCAATGGTCCATTCTCTCCTTATTGGTCCAATTCTCTCCCTCAATGGTCCAATTCTCTCCCTTATTGGTCCAATTCTCTCCCTCAATGGTCCAATTCTCTCCCTTATTGGTCCAATTCTCTCCCTCAATGGTCCAATTCTCTCCCATATTGGTCCAATTCTCTCCCTTATTGGTCCAATTCTCTCCTCAATGGTCCAATTCTCTCCCTCAATGGTCCAATTCTCTCCCTTATTGGTCCAATTCTCTCCCTCAATGGTCCAATTCTCTCCCATATTGGTCCAATTCTCTCCCTTATTGGTCCAATTCTCTCCCTCAATGGTCCAATTCTCTCCCATATTGGTCCAATTCTCTCCCTTATTGGTCCAATTCTCTCCCTCAATGGTCCAATTCTCTCCCATATTGGTCCAATTCTCTCCCTTATTGGTCCAATTCTCTCCCTCAATGGTCCAATTCTCTCCCTCAATGGTCCAATTCTCTCCCTTATTGGTCCAATTCTCTCCCTCAATGGTCCAATTCTCTCCCTCAATGGTCCAATTCTCTCCCTTATTGGTCCAATTCTCTCCCTCAATGGTCCAATTCTCTCCCTTATTGGTCCAATTCTCTCCCTCAGTGGTGTAATTCTCTCCCTTATTGGTCCAATTCTCTCCCTCAATGGTCCAATTCTCTCCCTTATTGGTCCAATTCTCTCCCTCAGTGGTGAAATTCTCTCCCTTATTGGTCCAATTCTCTCCCTCAATGGTCCAATTCTCTCCCTTATTGGTCCAATTCTCTCCCTCAGTGGTGCAATTCTGTGCCTTCTTGGTCCAATTCTCTCCCTCAATGGTCCAATTCTCTCCCTTATTGGTCCAATTCTCTCCCTCAATGGTCCAATTCTCTCCCTTATTGGTCCAATTCTCTCCCTCAATGGTCCAATTCTCTCCCTTATTGGTCCAATTCTCTCCCTCAATGGTCCAATTCTCTCCCATATTGGTCCAATTCTCTCCCTTATTGGTCCAATTCTCTCCCTCAATGGTCCAATTCTCTCCCTCAATGG
>NC_066567.1:11633570-11706902 GCF_024679095.1 Eriocheir sinensis
ATTGCAGATGTTTCTGACAAACAGAAACGACTTCACCATTTCTTGAGTGTGTTAGAATGTATTTAGTGAGTAGCTCACATGAACCAAACCTAGCTCTTGGCAAGAAGAGAGCAGTCGTCTTTAACACTGCTCTCTTCTTGCCATTTGGTATGTTTGGTTTGTAGGAACCATTCACCAATTAAGTTCTAACACACTCTAGGAAATGGCAAAGCCATTTCTGTTTGTGAGAAACATCTGCCATGGTTCATGATGAGTCTGGTGTGTGTGTGTGTGTTGTTACTCGATCCACATGCTTGTGGTCGGAGTCTAGATGGGTGGGTTGGCCGCTCACGCTCAATGGTGACAATGAGAAGTGGCACGGAGGAACCATGGGCACGCCACACCCACAACAGCTTCTTAATTCCATTTAACTGCAGCAACAAGTCCATAACTTGGGTAATGGCAGCACAAGCTGTGACAGCCCTTACTTTAGCGAACGATGCCATGTTGATACAGGGCAAATGCTTTGTTTACATTGTGGATGTGGTTACGGGCAACCGACCTTGGCCATGTGTGACGAACACCCGGAAAAGTTGGATTTGCCGGGTGCCCAAGCTGCCATCAACGCGGTGGGAAGTAAAAGGCCCAATGTGACACCAGCTTACGAACAACCGACAAATTGCTCCCGGATGGGAGCACAGGCGTTGCCAGTAGCCACAACGGGAAAACGGCCAGTGTGACACTGCCCCAAGGCAACGAGGCCGCTGACTGGGTGAGCGCCGGCAACGACGTCACCGGACTCCCAGCGCATCACAAGCGTGTTTTCAGAGCTCAGCCAATCGTAAGGCTTCATCAGTGGCTTTAAATGACCCATTCTCTCTCCCTGTTTTCTTCCTTTTTTTAAGGTACGTATTTTGAGATAACAAGGGAGTAAAGGAGGAAAAAAAGTGAGCTCAGGGGGGCAGCATGAGCCAATTATAATGGTGCCACTATAAACAGTTGCCTGTGCATGCCCACATGTACAAAATAAAAAAAATTCCACAGGTCAGAACAGATAGATAAGTGCTTTTTCAGTGTTTTCAATACCTCGAGTTTCGCGCTACACCTTCGGAATGAAGCAAGCGCGAAACTTGAGAGGGTACTGTACCACGTGAATCAGGGTCCCGCCTGCTGGCTCACTTTCTACTCGCCGGCCAAAGTTACCAGTTATGCATTTTCTGCTGTAGTGTTTCCACGCTGGGCAACGGAGCCATCCTGGCAGCACTGCCTTCCACATTGTCAGCGAGCAAGCCATGTCATACACTCACACTCCCTCTTACTCTCTACCACAGTTTCTATTGCTCTCCAAATCATTCTTGAAATAAGATACGAAACGGTAATTGTTGAGATTGACTCCGCGCCTCCAAAATACGACATTACGCCTCCATATTATATAGTTAAGGGACGCATATTTAACTACTCCAACTGAATTTTAAATATCCTGACCTCTAACGGAGGGGCTTCACCCCCGTCGACCCCCCCAGTGTGGTAACACTACACTGTGACTGCAGCAGAAAATGCATAACTGGCAACTTGGGCCCGTGGGTAACAGCTGAGCCTGGCGGGACTCGGATTCCGTAGGAGTGCCCTGGAGTGTTTCTAGGGGGGGGGGGGGGGCCCAAATTTTATACGGATTTTCAAATAGTACGGGGGTCCTGGGTCCCTAACCCCATACTATTTGAGGGACGACTGTACTTCCATCAGACGGTCCCCTTAACCAAGTACAGGGGGGTCGTCTAATATGCGAGAATATGGGCGGTTCAAAGCCTCGCATATCGCAAATTCGCATATTAGGAACCTTAAAAAGCATGTAAATAATGGTATATGGGCGGTCAGCCACATTTTTTTAACTTAGTTTCCAAAGTAATAAACTGCTTTTTCGAGTTCTTTGGAGGCGCCATAATAACAACAACAGCAACAACAATAGCCCACAGGCTAGCTTGCACACAGCACAGACACAGCTTGTGAGAGCAATGGCTGCTTTAGGACTGATGAAGAGAACACGTGGAGCCGTCTCACAGAGTAGAGTTGCCAGATTGCCATTGTTTATTTCCTTCCTTCGGGAAGTGAGTAACAGCAAGTTCATTATTTGGTAGGAAATGGATGTTAGCGAAGTCGGGAACATGAAATGAATGAAAAAAAAACTTTTCTCTTACTACCGAGTCAAGTCACCGCTCCCACGTGCTCCACCCCCCAAGGGGGGGAGGGAGGGAGGAAGGAGGTCGCATATGAGGTGGTTCGCATATCCCAAGTTCGCATATCAGGCGACCCCCCTGTATTACTAACAACATTGACCTGGCCATGTTCGACAGCCATGAGTCGCACACATCATAACTAGAGGACCAGCAGCACATTAGGCAACAGAAGTTGGAGATTATGGAAAGAGGCCTGTTCAGAGCAACATGCCTTTCCTCTCCAACACAGTCGACATCACATCAAGTGTGAGATAACCTCAACCCGTACAATGTCGTCTTTTGTCATACATAGGGGTCATGCTAGGTTGCACTTTTTTCGTATTTTTTTATTTGCCCCTTAAAATGTAAAAAAAATTACAAATTAGTTGATATATATATTACTTATATGTGAGGAACAGAAGCGTGGCTACCCTAGAGTGTTTGTCCTCTTATTTTTCCTCCGTCTCAAAGCTAACGATGTCATACCAGGAAAGGGAAATTTATCTTAAAAATTTTTAGAGCCTATATTCTTTCCATTATAAACACTTCTCACAACCCTAAAGCGTGAGTAATGTATAAGTACTTCTTTACATCACAAAAAACAAAAAAATAAACAGTAATTGTAAGTACAAGAAAATGGTTGGATGCGCATCAGGCAACACTGCTCGCTTCAAGGCCGTGTGTACTACAACCGTAGTTCACAAAGCTCAACATAATACTATGATGCTTCCGACGAACTGTTTTCATTTCCAATTACTCTGAAGCGTAACTTACAATTCCACATGCCTTACTGATTATAGAATCAAGGAGTAATTACCTAGAAGAAAGTAGCTTACCTTCTTGTATAATGATTTTTGTTGGAATGTGGACAAATGTACAGAAAGGCCCTTTAACATCCATTTAAAAATACGAAGACTTGTCAAATTATTCCTCTCTACTCTCAATGAACAATGTTACAAACACAAACAAAAATAAAGGGCGTATAAGCCCTCAAAAGAGCATGAGTATATATACGTACTAAACACTTCCCTAAGAGGTACGTATATGTATGTACTAAACACTGTACGGGTTAACTCTCCCCTCCTCCACACTTACCTTTGTCGTCGGGCAGGGTGCTCACAAGCTGCATCAGGCGGACACAAGCCAGCACCTGAGTGGTGGCTGGGAACTGTGAGGCCAGTGTGAGGGAGAACTGGATCACCTGTGGGAGTGTGCCTCTCTCCTCCTCCTCCTCCTCCTCCTCCACTCTTACTCTCTCGTCTCCCTTCCCTTCTTGGCCCACGCCCTTGTAGCCTCTGGTGCCTCCTTTCATCACGTGAGAGTTGGCTGTGGGAGAGTGCCGCCAAAATGAAGAGGAAAACTTTAAAAATGAAAGAAGAATGAATGAAAATTATCAAACTATACAAAAAGGGATTCACAAATGTATACTGTAAGGTTTGGATTAAGATGAATATGGAATAAAGCTTGTAAAATGTTGGACAAGAACAAAAGAGAAAGTTGAGGGCATCATTACCTTGTTCTTTCTATTTTTAGACAGATTATATGTGTGTATATATATATATATATATATATATATATATATATATATATATATATATATATATATATATATATATATATATATATATATATATATATATATATATATATATATATATGGGTCAGATCTTGTAGCTAAGTTTTCTTTGAATCAGATATAATTTTGGGAGTATGCAATAATATACTTTAAAATATATAAATGCAATAAGCTCATGTAGTTTTTGATCAATTCCACTGAAAAATATATACATAACTTCAGGCTGATGTGTGCTTTCATTCCAGTGAATGATGTTTTGAATTTTTTTTGTACATAATAGCTCAGATGTCATTTTGTTTTTTAGTACACATTGCATGCCATTAAAAAATAAAGGAACGTTTCTCATATTTTCTTGAATAAAACATGAGTTTTCAATACTCTGTTGAATGGTGTATCCCACGTGAGTCATTCAAGCAAATGTAGGACAAGAGTGAGTTTAAATGAAAAAAAGACATGCTTTAAGACACAAGCCTTTAAGGTGAAAGATCAAGTAGTCGAACCTCAGTTTTCGAACATAATCAATTCCCAGATATTGTTCTAAAGTCAAATTTTTCTAAAATCAAAACAAATTTTTCCATATGAAACAATATGAAATGAATTAATCCATTCCTGACCCCCAAAGAGACCTTTTTTTGCCTTTTCAGCTGCATTTCATGCATAAAATCCTGGTGCAGAAGCCTTGCTCTCTCACAAATGATAGCCTCTGAAATACTGTCACCAGCCAACTGTTTTTCCTTGATCCAAATCAATAGTAATTTTTCTACTTCTTCTAAGGCCTCTGATCTTTGCCTGGTGATCACAGTCATTCCTTTGGCAACAATAGCATCCTTTATTGCTTCCTTGTTCTTGGGAATGGTGCAGATCCATGACTTTGCTAAGCCAAACTGCAAAGCCAGAGCCAAGACGCAAACGCCATTTTCATGCTTCCGTATAATCTCTTTATTCACCTCTATTGTTGTTTTCACTATTTTCCTTTTTGCCTTTATGCTTTTACTAGCTTTCTTAGGTCCCATGGTGGCTTATGCAGTAAAAAAACCATAGATGAAATAATGCAAAACAAGAAAAATCATCATAATCAAAGACCAGCTCGGAGCAGATGTTCTTTGAGTGAGGGCTGCGTCGTGACTGACTCACAGAGTGATGCCGTGCTGCTCTTACCGTGTAGCTTGTTCGGCAATTAAGTCATCATACGGCAACCGGTGCAATTATGAGATCGAAATTCTGTTCAAGAACCGATTTATTTGAAAAGTGAGACATTTGAAAACTGAGGTTTGTTTGTGGCTGCTCCTTACATTCTCTATATTACTGATTCTCCAAATGACTTCACTTTCTTTTTTGTTTTCCAAGACATGAGCACGCATTGTAGCTCTAGGCATTCTACACATAAATCACAGTGTATATATGGCAGATGACTCTCCCTCTACCCATAGTGCTCTTCGCTGGCAGGCAAGGGTATCAAAGGCGCCAACATCATACTTGTAGCCAACTTTTATCAAATATTCCCAGGGTTAATGAGCCTTACTAGTTGTGCCCTCATCTGTTTTCTTAGTTTCTGGGCTGAACCATCCTCCCTTCTCTGTCTTGAGCCTGATGCAAAAAACTAAGGCTTTGAAATAGTCTTATTCAAACAAATTTAGCAGCAGGGAAACCTTCTTGTATCCAAAACCATGCCCATGCAGCAACAGCAGGCAATGCTATCAAAGATTGTAATATAAGTTTCAATGATGGCTCATAAGTTTCAATGATGGCTACATAAGTTTCAATGATGGCTACATAAGTTTCAATGATGGCTACATAAGTTTCAATGATGGCTACATAAGTTTCAATGATGGCTCATAAGTTTCAATGATGGCTACATAAGTTTCAATGATGGCTACATAAGTTTCAATGATGGCTACATAAGTTTCAATGATGGCTACATAAGTTTCAATGATGGCTACATAAGTTTCAATGATGGCTCATAAGTTTCAATGATGGCTACATAAGTTTCAATGATGGCTAAATAAATTTCAATGATGGCTAAATAAATTTCAATGATGGCTACATAAGTTTCAATGATGGCTACATAAGTTTCAATGATGGCTCATAAGTTTCAATGATGGCTACATAAGTTTCAATGATGGCTACATAAGTTTCATTGATGGCTACATAAGTTTCAATGATGGCTACATAAGTTTCAATGATGGCTACATAAGTTTCACTGATGGCTACATAAGTTTCATTGATGAACCTGAGAGAGGATGACCATGAATGAGCTGAGAAGGTAAAGGTCACCAGCAGAACGCCCGTTATGGAATATATGCTAATATTCAGACGGAGGATTCATAGTTTACATTATGTATACTTTGGAAATTTTCTGATGATCATTCCAAATGGTAATGCAATTACTTACTTCAAAAAATTAATTACCAAGGAATAAGGAACATTAATAAAATAAAAAGAAAACAAATAGCATGGAAGTGTCCTTAAAAATTTTAACTTACCTAACAGTGCCAGAAGCAGCCACAAGTTAGGGTTGGGTTGAAGTGTGGTTGCCAGCTGGGTGAGGAGTGGCAGGCGGCGATGGTGTGGCAGGTCAGGCAAGGCATCCACGAACACCTGGCACACCTGAGCCAAGCGGTCATCAACAGCCGCACCTTTAGCCAAGGTTTTGTTTTCACCCTGGTGCTGCGGACCAATACAAAGGCAGACAATAAGGTAGAGGAGAGGAAGGAGAATAGATACAGAGACACCAACAAATATGATGAATAAGATGGCACAAAAAGTTTTAAAAAATTAAAGATCAGATGAGACATGGCCATCTTGGTCTTTTATTAGCAACCTTTCCTCCGTGGCTTCTATGGTTTGGCCCCCAGTTATCAGCAGCAACAGATAAACTGGCCTCAGCAGCAGCCGGGTTGCTCCAGAGCAGGACTGCTAACAACCTCTGGCTACAATCAGCCTGCCTTGGGAATCTGACTTGTCAACGTTCAATGTTAGGACTTTGCCAAGTGAAAATACTGACTGTACAGGTAACTCTCGATTTACGCAAGTATTGTGTCCTTGAAGAGGTCGTGTAAATAAAAAAAAATGTAAATCAAACAAGAGGTAGGTTTCTATCGAAAAATAAATATTCACTTCATTCAGTGGAGAGAGAGAGAGAGAGAGAGAGAGAGAGAGAGAGAGAGAGAGAGAGAGAGAGAGAGAGAGAGAGAGAGAGAGAGAGAGAGAGAGAGAGAGAATATCCATATCACCGAGATATCCACTCAGGCACTCAGCCTCAGCCTCACTTGTGTGAGGAAGAAATGAGGGACACCATGAGCGACTGGATAGTATTGGTACCCGTACCTAGCAGTCTGGTACCGGTACCGAGCAATCTGGTACCGGTACCGTACCATAAAGCTGGTACTACCGGTACCGTACCATATAGCTGGTACTGCTAGTACCAGTACTGGTACCGGTACCTGCCCACCCCTATTGTTGAGTAGCGTGGCAGCGTGGGTACTGTATTGTTGTTAAAGTGGCGCGCGGGAAGAACTGAGCTCAGCTGTGTGGCCGCAGCACCGTGTGAGTCCAGTTGCGTGAGACATCTGGTGGCCACTCCATAAAATATCGCGTATAAGTGAAAAAACGTGTAAATTAAACATTTATTTGGATTTTGGACTCCGCGTTGTTTTAAAAACGCGTAAACCAAACTCGCGTAAATCGAGTTACCTGTATTGCTAAAAACTTGAAAAATATTTTGAGGAGCATCATAGGTCAGGTTAACCCGTTACCTGCATTATGGCAAAAACAGTATTTTCCCAGTGTGGCACCCTTCACAATGCTCTCCCGCCAGTCACATTGGAGCCATCAAAGAGAAAATAGGTAAGTAGCTTCTCTAAGCCCCAATAACAACTATGCCTTCATAAAAGTGGTATCGCGGTATCATGATATTTTCTTGTCATACTGCGTGTCACGATTTCATTATTCAAGAAATAGCCTGTGGAAAATACCACGGGAGTCCCTGCCATTTTGATTTAGAGAGCGGGAAATAAGTCCCAGGACAGGCGGGAAAACTAGAAGGCGGGAGCAGCGAGCTATTTCAAATCATATTCGTTATTGCTGCCAAAGCTGAACTATATGTGGGATGCATGACCCACTATTACCTAGTGTATGGTGTTGGGTTATTAATAAATAATAACCCATAGCCATTAGGGCATTTAGTGTAAGTGTTATGCAGAAAGAGAGATGTCAGTTGTGGTGAGTGCTGGCATCCTGACCGTCGAGCAAGCCGGGAGGATTGTGGGTCCGCAGCCGCACCCAGGCCACTTCTCCGAGAGACACCAACGCGACAAGACGTCCCTCCGCCACCTACTTCGCACCACGTGTTCATTGTGGTGGTTTTCCTGCCCTGACAGTATCCACAAGCTAGGTGCTGTGTACTGCAGGCAAGGGAAGCCTTTGGGAGGTACGAGAAGGCAGCGTGTTGCTGGACGGTTACGAGAAGAGGACTGAAGGAGGGCCAACGTGGGCGAGGACCACGTGGTAGATCAAGGTGTGGTTTCTGCTTCATCCATCTCCAGCTAAGTACATTTTTTGCATAGGATGTTTTAAGATAGATAGCTAGGTTGCTGTGTGCCTGGAATTAACCAATTATTCCTTATTTTCCAGCGAGTTTTCTTTGTTGCTTTAAATAAGCTTAAGAGCAGGTTCATCTGGTCTTTGCTTATCCTATGGTAGTGTGATTGGTCAAAAAATAAGGGACGAGAGGGGGCTGTGAGTCTGAGAACTCAATTTTCAGATACTTTATTTTATATTTTTTATTGCTGAGAATTTTACGAAGTCTCAAGAAGTCCAGACCTTTCCAAGAACCCCACACTGCATGATGGGCCACCTGAGGAGGGCCACCTGAGGAGGGCCACCTGAGGAGCACTGAGTGGCCCAACTTGCCATGCTGGATTATTTCACTTTTCTGTTATGTCTTGGGCCACCTGTATACCACTGCATTAATGGTAAATAAATGACATGAAGCACAATTTACATCTAACTTTTGCAATTCTGTATGAAAATGATTGTTTCTAAATACAGCAGAAGTACAATGCAATGAAATTCCTCTTATAGTGATTCATTAACCTCTATACTTATTTATTTTTGTCTCAATAGATAATGAATGTTTCAACTTTTACAGCAGTCAGGCCCATAGTTTTGGCAGATTTCTGTGTGTGTGTGTGTGTGTGTGTGTGTGTGTGTATTTACCTAGTTGTATTTACCTAGTTGTAGTTTTACAGGGCCTGGGTTTTACGCTCGTGTGGTCCTGTCTCCATATCTACATTTATCCAACTTTTCCTTAAAGCTTTGCACACTCCTTGCCGATACTACATCCTCATTTAGTCTGTTCTAAACCTCTATATTTCTTTGTGGGAAGCTATATTTCTTTATGTCTCTCAAGCATCTTCCCTTCCTCAATTTTTTATTATGTCCTCTTGTGTTCCTGGTGGTAATTTCTTCTTTTAGTAGTAACTCCTCGTTGTCTACTTCTTCCATTTTGCTCAATAATTTGTAGATTTGTATTAGGTCTCCCCTTTCTCTTTGTTTTAGTGTTGGTAAGTCCATTTCCTTTTGTCTTTCCTCATATGTCAGTCCCTCCAGATCTGGAACCATTTTTGTTGCCATCCTTTGTATTCTTCCTAGTTTCTTTGTGTTTCTTCTTATGGGGAGACCACACTGCCTCTGCATATTCCAACTTTGGTCTGATCATAGTGGTAATTAATTTTTTCATCATATCTTTATCCATGTAGTGGAATGCTATTCCTATATTTCTCACCATGTTATACGTCCACCGAATATCCGATTAACATGACTCTGGCTGTTTATTATCTTGCATTATTACTCCCAGATTTCTCTCTTTGTGTACTTTCTTTAATATTTCACCATTTCCCATTTTATATGTCCATTTTGGTCTTCCTTCACTATTTTCCCATTTCCATAACATGACATTTCTTCACATTGAATTTCATCTCCCATTCCATACTCCATTTCCAAATCTTGTTTAGGTCTTCTTGCAGAATTTTGCAGTCTTTACTGTTTCTTATATGTCTAAGCAGTTTTGCATCGTCTGCAAACAGGCTCAATAACTATTTGAGCCTGTTGCAGACGATGCAAATGAATATACAAAAAAAAAGTGAAGAAAAATGAAAATGAAAAAAATGAAGAAATGAGCACTTTAAGGGGCATTCTGAGGCCAATACAGAAAACACTGGGAG
Source organism: Eriocheir sinensis (assembly GCF_024679095.1). Lineage (NCBI taxonomy): Eukaryota > Metazoa > Arthropoda > Malacostraca > Decapoda > Varunidae > Eriocheir > Eriocheir sinensis. The sequence continues at coordinate 11,643,563 of NC_066567.1, forward strand.
GGGCTACAGCCTGCCTTGTCCCCAAAATTACAACTTTGGCAGGCATGATGGAGGATAAAGCTCAGATGAGGATTTGGTTCCCTTCAGTGAGAGCAACACGAGCATAGGTGAAGCGAGTGATGGGTCTGAGTCAACCGATGAACCACTGTTCTGCACCCTCACAGGGATGGGGCCTGTTTCTTCTAGGCAGCATTCCTGTACCTTCAGTGATAGAGAAGAGCTGGCTGTTTTGCTGGGGAGGCAGTGGCTGAGTGGATAGTGCGACGGAGCCGCGTTCAGGACGACACGAGTTCAATCCCTGCCCGGTGCCACCAAGCTGGGATTTTTCAGCCGCCGCCGAGTGGCTTAAAACTACCCACATGCTGTCCAGAAGGCCACCTATCAACCCGGACTCTAGATTCTAGGATTAAAGATGAGCTCCGGGAGGGCAGCATGAGCCGGACTCTAGACTCTAGGATTAAAGATGAGCTCCGGGAGGGCAGCATGAGCCAATGCAAGATGGCGCCACTATAAACACTTGCCTGCACCACAATGGGCTGGGCCATACCATCAGGCCCTTCCAAAACAAGCCTACCGGCACCACAGGCAAAGATGTAAAAAAAAAAAAATAATAATAAAAAAAAAAAAAATACACTCAGCTGCAGGCAAACACATCCCATTGATAAATATGAATTATTTATAACTGATGATCATTTAGACATAGGCCTACTTGTCACTGAAGTAAATAAATTTGCAGAGAAGCACAATGCATAAAAAGCTTAAAAGTAGATCTTTATTTTTCTGTCAGAAGGATATTTATCTAATTGAAAGTGAAAATTGTTTCACCGGTGTTGCTATTTTTAGTTTTATTATCATTCAGTGTTTTCTCAACATCAAACTAAATGTGAAATTGTTCAAAGAAAGAGCAGAGTGTTCCAATTTCTTCCATTATAAAAATGTACATTCATAGAAGTTATGTTAAATTCCCCCATGTTAATATAATAATGTCAGTGGCTTTCTGTTTCCAAGCCATACTTCTGCACAACAGGACTGTGTTTTAATGTCTATTTGGCATTTTGTAACATTTTTCTCTGTAAATTAAAATACTCATCAGCCTTGGAAGTTCATTATAATGGAACAAAATAAACAAGCATTTACCACATTTGTTTCATGATGCTTTTCTTCGTGTCTACTACAAAAAGCATCAACAGTGAAAGAATGTTCAGTTAACTTTAACACAGGTGAAAAATGACAATGAATGTATACTTCTGTTGAATCATTATTGTGCCACAGGGCACCAACTCCCAAGGAGGGAATGTAATCCATGGTACTCCTGTGGCCCAAGATGCAGCTAACGTGTTAAGGTGAAAGAGGAATCCACAATTTTGCCCAACGAACAAGTCTGATGCTGCAATTCTCAAGGAGAGGAAGGAGTGTTTGGTTATATTCTTAATTAACAAAAGAATAGCAGGAAATGTACAAGAGTATCAAAAAGTGGCATGATGAAACTTTTCATTATCAAATATACTGAAAATACTTCAGGATTACACTACAAAAAGAGGAAAACTTTTATGAGAATGTAAAGTAAAAATGCAAAAGTATAAAACCTTGTTTTCAATAACTGTGTGGGAGATTGATGCAAGCCTACAGTCTGCACAAAAGTCACTGCACTTTTGGGTTGGCTCTGTAACTTTTAACATAAAGTGTAATTCTCCTTGCTTGGGCCAACACTGTAACTAACTGGCAGGGAGCACATGCCTGGGGAGGTGTTGCTTCACTCACTTGCCACCTCCACTCCTTAATGTTCCCCCAAGCAAGCTCCCACGCAGTAACCCTGTCCATCTCAAGTCCCTCCTGACAGGATCAATAAACTTGCCCAGCCATAGATATGTGGGCGTCCCCTTGGTCTCCTCCACTCAGGGTTTTCTCGTACAAAAACAACTCTATGAGTATGGGAGGCGGGCCACATGCCCATGCAGCTGGATCTGGCATTCATGGACTGAGCTAGTAACAGGCCTCAATTCAGTTTCATCACATAGTCATTGGTTCGACATCGTCATTCCAGCAATACCCCATGATCCTGTGAAGGCACTTGGCACCAAAGGCATTGCCACACCTCTCCAGTCAGTGCCCATGTGTCACAGCCATACAGTCAGACAGGGAGCACAAGCAACTTAAATTCAAACCTTTGTCCATCTCCATAGGTATCACCCACGGCATATACTCATGTTGAGCAAGTCCTGAACACCATGGCAAGGCCAATCCGTCAAGTGACTTCCTGGTAGGACCCACCATTATCCACCATTATCCAAGGTATGTGAAGCTTTTGGTGACCTTGACATCCACATCACACACATGAACACACTGAACCGTCATCCAGCAAGCCTCCAAATGACTGGACCTTGGTTTTGGCCCAGGAGACCTTCAGTCCCAGAGGCTTTGTCTCATGCAGCACTTCAAGAGCCATCACCAGGACCTTCAGCAATCCCAAAAGAAGTAGAGTATCACCAGCAAAAACAAGGTCAGTGACCTTAATGTAGCCAGCATATTCTCCACAACAACTTTGGTCAACAACTTTGCCTAATGCCCAGTCCAAGCAAGTGTTAAAAAGTGATGGAGCAAGGACACAAACAGCCCTGCCTCACTCTTGAATTAACAGGGAAAAAGCTGGAAATGCCTCCCCCACACTTCACAGCACTCTCAGTCCCAGTGTAAAACCCAGTCATCAGGCCAATAATTATAATCCTTGCAGGAATCCCACAGATCCGCAGAAGTCCAAGAGTGCCTCACGATGTACTGAGTCAAAAGCCTTTTTGAGACGGACACAGGCTCCGCATAGCCCCTGCCAAAATTCACGTCTGCTATCCATAAGGATGCCAAGTGCTAGGATCTGGTCAATTGTTTACTTGCCAGTCATGAACCTGGATTGCTCAGGTCGAAAACTTTAGCAGATAAGATCGAATTAGCATCAGTAGCAGATGTGCAAACACCTAGCCCAGCACACTGAGCAGTCCTGTCGGTCCCCTTTCCCTTTCCAGACAGGAACAACCAACACGTTTTTCCAGTCAAGAAGAATGGCACTGGACTGCCACATGGCAGACAGCATCACATGGTCAAGGTCATAAAAAAGAATGAAGAGTTAGTAAGAGATGTAGTGGATACGAAAAAGAGTGTTATAATATTCGGAATGAAAGAGAAAAACATAACATATAAACCAAGAAGGGATAAGGAAGAACTTAAGTCAGTGAAGGACTTACTGAAAAACTTGAATGACGAAGAAATACAAAACCTTGAGGAGGAGGTGGAAGGGATTGTTAGGATGGGCCCTTACATAGAAGGTAAGACAAGGGAAGTTCAATTAAGATTGAAATCACAGAAGGTAACTGAGGAAATATTGTACGGAACAACTAAACTAAGGGAAATAGATGAATGTAAGGAAATATATATAAAGAAAAATAGAAATGAAGAAGAAAGGAAGAAATGGAATGAACTGCAAGCAGAGGCAAAAGAGAGAAATAATGCACGATCAGAAGAGGAAAAAGTTTTTAGATTGTATGCATAATGGAAACTAAACTAAATGAGGTCATCCAAATAGTGTTTGATAACTACAATGCATGGAGGAAGGACAGAAAGAGTAAAGGTGGTGGGGGAGTGATGATAATGACGAGGAAGGAGTTATTAGTGAAAGCAGTAGTATTTGGAGAAGGAAAGGCAGAAATAGTGAGTGTAAATCTGGTAAACAAAAACAGAGGAATGATGACAATAATAGCAACCTATGTACCACCAAGAACCAACTCATGGGGTAAAGAAGAATATGAGACCATGATTGAAGATACCATTCAGAGTTTGAGTAGACTACTCAAGGCAAACAAGAGTCTTGTTAGTTGGGGATTTTAACTGTAAGGAGGTAAATTGGGAGATATTTGAAAGTGGAGGTGGCGAAACAGCATGGGGGGAAAGATTTTTATAACTGACGATGGAAAACTTGACGACACAATGGGGGAAGGAATACACGAGACTCATAAGTGAAGACGAACCGGCGAGACTAGACCTGGTGTTAACAAAGGGAATGCACTTGATGAATGAATTAACCCGGTAGCAGTGACGGGCCAAATTTGTGGCTTCACCATGTAGCAGTGATGGGCCAAATTTGTGCCATGATATTTACCCCCAAAAATAGATGATACATAATCTGATCAGAAATGCTTTGATATATATTATGAAATGGTTTGTGTGAGGGGTGATTTTTTCTCATTTTTCTCGCTTGGAGGGACCATTAAGAAACATGATCCCCCCTGCTACCGGGTTAAGGTATGGGTGCCCCCTGGGAAAGAATGATCACGTGATAATTGAGTTGGAAAGAGAGGAGGAAGGAAGTGATGGGGATGAATCATATAAAAGATAATGATGAACTGGATGGACAGCTACTTAAAGGGAAGAGAGATGAGAACAATGGTAAAGGACACAAAATTGGAATGGACAATTGTAGAGTGGAGTGCCTCAAGGGTTGGTATTGGCACTTGTACTCTTCCTAGTGCAGTACTGTCTCCAAGTTTGCGATAAATAAAACGACATTGTGGGTCACAAACGTTGAAATCTCAAACTTTGAACCATTATTCTTATGGGGAAAATTGAAAACCGTCGACACCTTGCGCTTGGCCACCCATCCAGGTGGCCAAGCGCATATGTGCAGACGGCCCCGGCCTGATGCTGGGCCCAGGCAGCCGAAGGCCGGCTGATGATGGTGATGGTGGTGATGAGTGTTGGCGGCGTGGCCTTTGCATCGGCGCCGCCTGAACAGTGTTTTTGTCAGGGTCCGTGTGTGTGTGTGTGGCTGTGTTTGATGTGGGTTTGGGTTTCTCAATTTGACGATTCTTGTTTTCCACATGTTGCACGGGACCCCTTTCTTTTCTTCCACCTCTTCTTTTTGAAAAGGAAGAGATGGAAGAAAGGAAAGGGGTCCCGTGCAACATGTGGAAAGTGAGAATTGGCATATTGAGGAGCCTGTGCCCACAATGGGCACAGCTACACACACGCGGGCCCCAGCGAAAATGCTGTTTGGGTGGCGCCAATGCGGGGGCCACGCCGCCAACACTCATCATCACCATCGCTATCATCAGCCGCCCGTCAGCTGCTCAGGCCCAGCGCGCGGTTGGGGCTGCTCGCACACATGCGCCTGACTGCCCAGATCCCACTCACCATCTTCCCGCAGCCAATGGAAAGGTCCAGGAGGTGGGTAAGAGCGAGAATGGGAGTCAAGGATCACAACAAGGTGTGAAAAAACCCAGTATTAGCAGCCTTTTCCTTTTCCTTTCAGGTCATATCGCAATTTCAGTTTTCAATAAAAATCAAATTTTTGGGTCCCTATCGCAGTGCGAGCGATAGCTTGCGAGCGTAGCTCTTTTCCCGTATGTCACAACTAGGTAAATACACACACACACACACACACACAAATAGAAAAAAAATTAGAAATGAAGAAGAAAGGAAGAAATGGAATGAACTGCAAGCAGAGGCAAAAGAGAGAAATAATGCACGATCAGAAGAGGAAAAAGTTTTTTTATGTGTGTGTGTGTGTGGGGGGGGGGAGTTCTGGGAGACTGAATAAAGGAAAGGCACATATATTAGGGAAAAGCCAAAAGAGAACAGAAGCTAGACAAGATTGAAACAAATAAGGGATTAGGTGTGATGCATACAAATGTAGACAGGATAATATCTAGAAAGCTGGAACTACAAAACTATTTAAAGGAAAAAGAGCCCAATATTGTTTGTTTAGCAGAAACAAAGCTGAAAGAGGTCATTCAAATAGTGTTTGATAATAATTACAATGTATGGAGGAAGGATAGGAAGGGTAAAGGTGGTGGAGGAGTGATGACAATGACGAGGAAGGAGTTATTAGTGAAGTCATTAGTATATGGAGAGGGAAAGACGGAAATAGTGAGTGTTAATCTGGAGAACAAAACCAGAGAAATGATGACAATAACAGCAACCTATGTACCACCAAGAACAAACTCATGGAGTAAAGAAGAATATGAGACCATGATTGAAGATACCATTCAGAGTTTGAGAAGGTTACTCAAAGCAAACAAAAGAATCTTGTTAGCTGGAGACTTCAACTGTAAGGAATTAATTTGGGAAACATTTGAAAGTGGAGGTAGTGAAACGGCATGGGGGGAAAGATCTAAGATTGACTATAGAAAACTTGATGATGCAGTGGGTGACGGGAACACAAGATACAGGAATGATGATGAACCGGCGAGACTGGACCTGGTGCTAACAAAGGGAATGCACGTGTTAAATGAATTAAGATACGTGTGTCCCCTGGGAAAGAGCAATCACATGATAATAGAGATGGAAACGGAGGAGGAAGGCACTGAGGGGGACGAATCATATAAAAGAAACAGGAGAAACTATAGGAAGGCGGACACAGAAAATCTTAAGAAATATTATGAAGAGCTAGACTGGGAAAAGTTTAAGAGAACAAGGGAGGTGCAGGAAAAGTATGATATTTTTATGGAAGCGTATGGAACAGGTGTCATGAAATATGTCCCATTGTATAAACCCAAAGAAAGAGGAAAGAAGGATTGATTTAACCCTTAGGGTACGGGTGGTGATATATTTCTCTGGATGCTGTCCGTGGGGAAAATTCTGACATTTAAAAGAGGTGGAAATGGTGTCTTTCTTCTTTGTAATAATTGTATATTCATCTAGTATATATGGTGGTGTAATAAAACTTCTCTCCTAATAACAAAAAAGTTATGACAGCCGAAAATATTGCACACTTTCTCGTGGCCGTGACGCGTCGCGTGGAAGCACCCCACTCGCTCTCATGCAAGCCCACGTGCTCGCCACGCTGTGCAAAGTTTGTTTGTTTCCCTGACAATTAGATCCAGTAAATCATTATCCATATATGCAAGAAAATAGTCACATTCTTGTTGCACTTCTGGGAAACTATCTGTGATTCCCACCTGAACACCGTCAAAATGAGGCACACTTGGTATAAAAAAATCACCACTAATCCACTGAAAGTTTCTGTCACTAGCAGCAGCACTAGCTCTTGCATACCCTCTTGTTGCAGTAATCCTAGATCGTGAAGAAACACGGCCACGCCTCCGTCTTGAAGTACTCAGGGCAGTGGTAGGGACTAGGGAGAGGCTGTGAGGCATGCGGTGTATATATACAACACTATCACTGCTTCGTTGACTAATGTCTCCAAAATCGGACAGCCAGTCACTCTCACTAGTATCACTGTCAATGTCACTGTCACTTTGATTCGCCCGCACTCTACTTCCGCCCGGAGCAGAGGAATTGCTTGACGCGGCACGAGATTTGACAGATGTATTCCGAACAAAAGTGGAAAATGATCTGTGGCCTTCGGTAGGCTGCGTGCTGGAGACAAATGAGAGTGTGTACGGATGCCAGATGCCTCCACCATTCTTCTCAGTCAAAAACTGGCGGTATATTTGAAACGTAGGGAGCGAAGAGTGTGATGATTATATATATGATCCCTGTATGGGTGGGGCGTGTGGCAGCGCACCTATATATATGATTGCCATAATCTAAGGGTTAATGCAAAATGTGAAGCTGCAAAGGAAAAAAGAGACAAAGTGTGGAAGAGAGTGAAAAGAAATAAGAATCAAAGAAACAAATAAGATTTTAAGATAGCAAGAAATTAATACATGAAAATAAAGAAAGAAGAAGAGAAAGGATATGAAAAGGATATTGTTGAAAAGTGCAAGGAAGAACCTAAACTGTTTTATGGATTCATAAATGGAAAAATCAAACCAAGGGAAAAAATAGAAAGACTGAAAGATGGAAATAAGATAATTGAAGATCCTAAAGACATGACTGAGCTGCTAAACAAGAGGTTCCTGCAAGTTTCTACAAAAGAATCACAATTCAATGAACCACAAGATGACAAAATAAGTGTTAATATGGATGAAGTTATTGTAACTAAAGAGGAGATATATAAAATAATGGAAGAGCTGGGGGAGAGGAAAGCAATAGGACCGGATGGAGTCTCAGGTTTCATACTGAAAGAATCCAGAAATCAGCTGGTTGGATCAGTATATGATGTCATAAAGTGCTCAATAACAACTGGTAAAGTACCAAAGGAGTGGTGGAGGGCTGAGGTGGTCCATATATATAAAAGTGGGAAAAAGGAAGAAACTCTGAACTATAGACCAGTATCATCGACCAGTGTAGTTTGCAAAATATGCGAGAAAGTGATAAAGAAACAATGGACAAAATTTCTAGAACACAACATAATTACAGAAAAACATTATGGCTTTAGAAAAGGGCGCTCATGTGGAACAAACTTACTGAGCTTTTACTCGAGAGTGACAGACATAACACAGGAGACGGAGGGATGGGTAGACTGCGTGTATTTTGACCTGAAGACGGCTTTTGACAAAGTTCCACATACAAGACTACTATGGAAGCTGGAAAATAGAAGAGGATTGAAAGGGAAAATGAAGAACTGGGGAAAGTTACTTAAGGGGAAGAGAGATGAGAACAGTGGTAAAGGACATGAAATCGGAATGGAGAATTGTAGATAGCGGAGTGCCTCAAGGATCAGTATTGGCACCAATACTTTTCCTAGTAAACATATATAAATGATATGCCGGAGAAAGTAAGCAGTTACATGAGACTGTTTGCAGATGATGTGAAATTGCTGAGACATATAAGAAACAGTAAAAACTGAAATTCTGCAAGAGAACCTAAATAAGATTTGGGACTGGAGTATGAAATGGGAGATGGAGTTCAATGTGAAGAAATGTCATGTAATGGAAATAGGAAAGAGTGAAGGGAGACCAAAATGGACATATAAAATGGGACATGGAGAAATATTAAAAGTTCAAGAAGAGAGAGATCTGGGAGTGACAATACAAGATAATGAACTGTCAGAGAGTCATGTTAATAGGATATTCGGTGATACGTATAGAATGGTAAGAAATATAGAATTAGCATTCCATTACATGGATAAGGATATGATGAAAAAGATGATTACCACTATGATTACACCAAAATTGGGATATGCGGAAACTGTGTGGTCTCCCCATAAGAAAAAAACGTTAAAAAAACTAGAAAGAATACAAAGGATGGCAACAAAAATGGTTCCAGATCTGGAGGGATTGTCAAATGAAGAAAGGTTAAAGGAAATGGACCTGCCAACACTAGAACAAAGAAGAGAAAGGGGAGACCTAATATAAATTTATAAATTATGAAATAAAATGGAAGAAGTAGACAATGAGGAGTTACTACTACAAGAATTAATAAACACCAGCAACACACAAGGACACAGTAAAAAATTGAGAAAAGGAAGATACTTGAGAGACATAAAGAAATATAGCTTCCCGCAAAGAAACATAGAGGTTTGGAACAGACTAAATAGGATGTAGTATCGGCGAAGAGTGTGCACAACTTTAAGGAAAAGCTGGACAAATACAAATATGGAGATGGGACCACACGAGCGTAAGCCCAGGCCCTGTAAAACTACAACAGGTAAATACAACTAGGTAAATACACACACACTGCCACCGACAACCACCGCTGATAATTGACGTAGGAAGACGTGGGAAGGAAAAGTTGGATAAGAGTGGATATGGAGACGGGACAGCGCGAGCACAGCTCTCTTCCCAAATGTCACAACTAGGTAAATACACACAAATGCAGACAGATTTAACTCTAATTCCATCTGATGATGCACAGGACAGCAGGGTTGGTGCATAACATGCTTAACACTACAGTATGGGAAAAATTGTTTACATTACATGAAATTTACATTATGCATAAATTGAGAGGTACCTGTAAATCAATGTAAATCTCTCTCTCTCTCTCTCTCTCTCTCTCTCTCTCTCTCTCTCTCTCTCTCTCTCTCTCTCTCTCTCTCTCTCTCTCTCTCTCTCTCTCTCTCACTGACCTGTATGAGAGTGGGCACAATGCTCTGTATGGTGTGGTGGATGACCTCAAAGGAGTAAGCATCATCGCGGCGCAGCAAAGACGTTCCCATGAAGGTGAAGATTGCCATCATGTTGTGCAGCACTGCGTCCTGGGTGGGCAGGGGCCAGGAGCCAGATTAATGTGTGAGGAAGGGAGAGGAGGAGGAAGAAGAGGGGGCAGAAGAGGGGGAGGAAACATGGAAAGGTAGGCAAAAGAAAGCCTGTTAACTCATAATGAGGCTGCTGGCTTCAATGATTTAATTAAATTCTTAGATAATACTTCAATAACCTGCAGAGTTGAGCGCCATTTACCAGACGTACATTCACTTCACTCCTGGCGTAAACAGAGGAGGGTCTTTAACCCCTACGGGACGGGCCGGGTTGTAATTTCCTGTCTCGCCATACGGGCAAACACGCATCAATCTCTCATTTTCATCGATATTCACTTTATCAATACTCTTTAACTAGAGAAAAGAGGTGAATGAAATATGCATTCTGACTATCATTAACTCTTCCTCTTTCAAATGGAATCTTCCCAAAATGTCTAGATTCTGTAGTTATTAAGATACAGTGTGTTGAATGGAAGTAATTACTGCAGATGTGTTTTGTTTGTTTCAAGTCACTGCTGATAGTGACTCCGAGGTCTCTTTCCTCTTGCACTACCTGTAGTGGTTTGCCATCCATGAAGTATGTGTGGTTGCTATTTCTGGATCCAATATGCATTACTTTACATTTGGTAGTGTTGAAGGACATGCCAATTTTCTGACCACTGAGTGATCTGGTCCAGGGCTCTGGATAATTTCGCACTCTGCTGTCGTGAGGGTCTTCCCACCCACCTTTGTGTCGTCGGTAAATTTTGAAAGAGTGGATTTTAATCATAGTTCAAGGTGGTTGATATATATAATGATGAGTATGGGTGCCAGCACCGACACCTGTGGAACTCCACTTGTGACTGGGAGCCAGTCTTTTATCCACACTGTCAGATTGTCGCCTAACCCCGCCAACTTAAGTTTTTTGAGGAGTCTTTCATGTGGTACTTTGTCAAAGGCTTTTTGAAAGTCTAGATATACAGTAAACCCCCATGATATCACAGTTCAGTTTTCACAGTCCCAGTATTTCGCGTTTTTTCCTGTAAGACCTATTAATTTTTATATTGCGTATACAGTCGAGTTGCGTGTGGTGCGGTTAATTGGTTTTGAGCAACGGCTGCGCCATAGGAAACCGCGCCATAGGAATAACTAAACCTATGGAGAAAATGCAGTTTGGTTTTGACCCACACACACACATTTCCCCCCCCTGCAAGTACTCCAAAGGGGTGCTCTATTTGTTCCATGATCATAATGATCACATGATCAGGAAGCATTCATTCATTCATTGCATTCATTCAACAACATTCATTCACTCAAGTGATTCAGAACAAAGGTGAGGCATCAAGATTGACTGGCTCAGACAGACAGGTTCCTGTTTTTCTGTTTTCACACTGCGCTGATCTCCTTTGGGTTTCAGCAACTTTTACTTATATGAAAACCACAATGAACTTTTATCTTGCTTTGCAAGAAATCAATTTTCAAGTCCATTGAATGCCTTTAGAATGCGCCATGAATTGCACTACAATTGCCTACATTCAATGTGACACTGCTGTACTTGAAGAATGTCAAGTACAGCCTCACAAACATTTGAGTCAACCATTAAAATTCAGTAAAGGTGAAGGTGCTGTGTATTAAGAAGAAATTAAAATCAGTTTATAGGTCCGAGGCCAGGGACACCTGGCAGTGCCTTCGTGACACACATCCTGTTCTCTATAACTAGGTGCAGGCAGGCACACAATACACACCGGGACAATGCGTGCACAGAGTGCCAGGATGAGCAGCGCCCGCCGGTGGGTGTCGTGGCTCAAGGACGCACGGACACAGGCTACGATGACCTCTACGTTGACCTGTACTCGTTGGCTGACCTCTGAGGAGGGTGGAAAGAGAAAAATAACATCAATATTACTACTAATAAAAATGGATTGCTAATATTAATAATGGATTGATAACTTATGAAAGATACGGCTTCCTCAAAGAGCGGCGACAAGCCGAAGGCTTTAGAGTTGGTTTTGGCTCTGATCATGTTTTGTATTTATATATCAGTGATGTGCTGGAATTAAAGAGTTTTGTTAACATACAGACACCTGCTTAACCTTTTCATAAGACACATAACATGCACACAGACCAAGGCACACACACACCTTCCTCACTCAACTCCTCCACGCACTTCTCAAGGAGGTGGAGGAGGGTGGAGAGGATCTGCTGCTGGAGGAGGGTGGTGGAGGTCAGGTCAAGGGTCAGGGTCATATTGAGCCAGTGGGTGAGGGGAGCCACCAGAAGCCAGGGTCGCTGGAGGTCCTTCATGATTGTTAGAGTTTCCAGCATGAGTTGCAGTTTCTCCCATGACTGCTGGTGTGCCACACTCGGCTCCCTCCTGCGGGAAGAACATAAGAACGTAAGGAGTCTGCAAGAGGCCGGTTGCCCTATACTAGGCAGCTCCTGTACACTCAACCCCACCTTACCTCACCATCCATGGCTTTATCTAACCTCTTCTTGAATGTATCTATGGTATTGGCATCCACAACGTGGCTCCCAAGCCTGTTCCATTCATCCACCACTCTATTGGTGAACCAATTCTTGCCTATGTCTTTGTTAAACCTGAATTTGTCTACTTAAAACCATTGCTACGTGTCCTACCTGGCTCTTTTACTACCAAAATCTTATTGACATCCCCTATATTAAAGCCCTTCATCCATTTATAGACTTCGATCAAGTCTCCTTGCAACCTTCGCCTTTCTAGAAGGTGTAGATTTAAATGCTTCAGCCTGTCTTCATGGAGGAAAGTTTCTCACACCCTGAATCATCTTTGTCATCCTCCTCTGTACAGATTCTAACATCTTGATATCCATTCTACAGTAGGGGGACCAGAACTGAACTGCATAATCGAGATGAGGTCTAACTAGTGCTAAGTAAAGTTTAAGCATGACTTCAGTGCTCCTATTGCTTACGCTCCTTGAGATGAAACCAAGTACATACTCTGTTTGCCCGATTTTTGGCCTGAATGCATTGAGCCCTAAGATGGAGGTCAGCGCTCACTAAGACTCCTAAGTCTCTCTCATGCCCAGACCTGCTTAGAGGAGTGTTATTTAAGGAGTAATTGAGTGAAGACCTTCTTCACTCATCTAGTACAGGAAGGAGGCGGCCACAAGAAAAGGAGAAACAAAGCTCAGGACATGATGACCCCAGGATAAAAAACAAACATAGGTTAAGAGAATAACCAACTTTGGTTCAAGACATGTCATGATATTTTCCTCTTGAAAGAACTTGAGTCAATAGAGAAAGAAAGAAATACAGACCCCCAGTGTTGGCAGGCTTGTGTATCATGGTGGTTGTAAACAATTGTCAAAATTCCAACACTTTTCCAGAGATAGAGGGGATAATTTTTTTACCACTCTAATGAGCCAATAAAATTTCAACATAAAAGGAAAAATACCAGTTTTAAAAAATGGTTCTGGGAGAGTCCTAACAGCTGACTCATCAAGGCTTTACCACGGGCCTTCCCTTGGCCGCCGTCCCCTGAGCAGCCCAGACAACACTGCTGCCTTGGCACAGCTTGTGGATGGCAGCATGAGCTGAGCTTCTCTATTTAATTTTTCTTTGGTTAAAAATGTGGCCAGGAACAAAAGAGCAAAATATTCTGACATATGTTCATTTTTTGACACGGAGGGATTCCAGAATGGAGCAAGTCACACATCAGCGAGTGTGCACACAGTGAGGGAGAGCAGGCGGGGAGTGTGCCAACAGTCACAGCTGTGTGAGTGTGGGCACTGTCACGTAACTTTTGCCACCCTCAAGTGACATCATGTCCAGTGTGACTTTGATTGCTGCTGCTTCCAGTGCAGGGTGACCTGCCTGCCAGCTCATCAGCCAAGACATGCTGCTGGGGGAAGGATCTGGCCGCACCATTTTGGTGTTGCATCAGCTGATAAGGATGTGCAAAGTTCAAACATGTCTCACTAAAGTTACCACCACAGTACTCATGAACTGCCCTTATCATTCAGTAATGTTCAAATGGCTAGACATATGATGTGTCTGTGTGTATTCACCCTGCCATGACATGCAGGAATTGAGCTACACTCATGGGCCCCAGCTCTGGGTCACCATCAGTCAAACTTTACTTTAAACACATTTAAGTTTTTATACTGGACATCTCCTTTGTCCAGGCTGTTCCAATGATCTATATATCTATTGGAAAACTGTATTTCTCTAAATCTCTGAAGCACCTTGTCTTCATCAACTTTGTTTTGTGTCCACTATTTTCTCCAATTCCACAAACAGATTCTCCCTCCTAATTCTGTCAGTTCCCTTCATCGCTTCAACATGCAATCATGTCAACTCTCTCCCTTCTGTCAAGGATGTCAGCCCCAACCTTCTCAGTCTTTCCACGTGTGTTTAGTCGGTCATGCTATGAACCAACCTGGATCTTGCTCATTGAATTATCTCAACCTAGTGTGCACGTTTTTGTTTGTTTTTATGTAGGGACCATACTACTGTTACATTGTGCAACCAGGCACAGATCAGAGACACAATTAATTTCTTCATCATCATCCATGCAGTGAAATGACACTCCATGTTTGTCGACATATTGTAGGTCACTAAAGCAGTCTTGCTAATGTGTCATTCAGGCAACAAAATATCCTTGGCTAACACTCCCAGGTCCTTCTCTTTTGCTTTCTTGATGTTATATTTTAGCATAACATAATTCCATGACAGTCTTTTAGTAAGTCCTGATACCCATTTCCAATAACTTCCATTATTTTTGCAAACAGTTATATTTCCCATGCCAGTGTCCCCTCATAGATCCAGTGATGCCACAAGTGGAGTTCCACAGGGCTTGGTGCTGGCACCCACTATATTTCTAATTTATGTCAATGACTTGATGAAAGGAATGAGTAGTTAGGCAAGCCTAGTTGAAAAGGACAAAAAAATCATGAGAGAAATAAAAGCTGAGGAGGACTGTAAAATGCTGCAATAGTCTTGACAGGATTTATGAAAGAATCCAGAAGTTAGAAGTTAAAATTAATGAAAATAAATGTAAGTCATTGGGAATGGGCAACAGCACTGTACAGCTACCATGTGTTTGCTGGTTGTGAAAGGACACTATCAAAAAAGCGAAGAAGGGCGTGCCATTGTTGGTCTAGGATCACTTGTCACCTCAAAAATGCTTCATAAGATTGTTGGAGAGCCGCACACACTGTTGACAAACATTAGTGAAATTGATCTATTTAGATAAAGAGATACAGTAAAACCTCACCATTTGTGCACATATGGGTGGTCTGAAGGTGCGCAAATGGCGAACTTAATAACCTATGGGTAAAAATGCATACGGGCAGTCACGGCCCAAAAACACCCTACCAGGGGGGGGGGGGGAAATAGGTGTGATGGTGGTGCAAAGGTGAGGCAGAAAACATTGAATAATCGCAGTCACAACGAGACCAGGAGAGACGATCGGGCAATGGCGGGAAACGACATGTTGTGTACGTTGGCAGTGTTCTTCACTGGCGGCAGAGGGCGCACGGGTGGTAGACAGCTGCAGCTCGCCAGCTGGTTTCAAGGTCGGCAGTGGTGATGAAGGTGGTGTTGAAAGTGATGGTGGTGGTGAGGAAAGATGTGGTGGTGCTGATGATGAAGGTGAGGTGGTGATGGAAGAAGTGGTGGTGACGCTTTCAGCTGCCACCGCTGGCTAGCCCTGTGCGAACCGGGGAGCCGAGTGCGTAAGTCTCCCCCTGCCAGTACATAGCCTCTCCATTGCCAAGACCTCTGCTGTGCCTCCACGTGGCCACACACGGTAACTGGTAGTCTTGCGGCTCCAGGCTAAACTGGCAGAGGATCTCGGAGCAGCAGGAGGCCCCAGAGGTGCTGGACCATGGACCACCGACGTGTGGATACACCCTGGTCCTTCACCAACTCCTGCCCCACTGTCTTGTGGGTATCCTTGGCTGGACTAAGACTACGGGAGTCATCCCCTAAGGAAAAATCTGCTGTGGCGACCCATATAAGGCGAGCATTCATGGCACAACGACTCGGCAGTCTCCTGCAACATCCCATAGCAGCTGGTCGTCCTGGACTCCACCTTGCCACCAGCCCAACTGTGGAATGCCAAGATAGTGGGCTGAGGAATGTACGCCCTTCTCCCACTTTAAGCATCATATGTGCAGGTATCACTACACACCCTACCTGAATGGGCTTGACGTGACGTCATCGTCGAAATCGACGGACAACCTTAAGCAAGTAAGCAAGGTGGTGATGGAAGAAGTGGTGGTGATGAATATGGGGTAGTGATGAAAGTTGTGGTGGTGATGGAAGAAGTGGTGGTGATGAATATGGGGTAGTGATGAAAGTTGTGGTGGTGATGGAAGAAGTGGTGGTGATGAATATGGGGTAGTGATGAAAGTTGTGGTGGTGATGGAAGAAGTGGTGGTGATGAATATGGGGTAGTGATGAAAGTTGTGGTGGTGATGAATGTGGGGTAGTGATGAAAGTTGTGGTGGTGATGGAAGAAGTGGTGGTGATGAATGTGGGGTAGTGATGAAAGTTGTGGTGGTGATGGAAGAAGTGGTGGTGATGAATGTGGGGTAGTGATGAAAGTTGTGGTGGTGATGAATGTGGGGTAGTGATGAAAGTTGTGGTGGTGATGAATGTGGGGTAGTGATGAAAGTTGTGGTGGTGATGAATGTGGGGTAGTGATGAAAGTTGTGGTGGTGATGAAAGTTGTGGTGGTGATGAAAGTTGTGGTGGTGATGAATGTGGGGTAGTGATGAAAGTTGTGGTGGTGATGAATGTGGGGTAGTGATGAAAGTTGTGGTGGTGATGAATGTGGGGTAGTGATGAAAGTTGTGGTGGTGATGAATGTGGGGTAGTGATGAAAGTTGTGGTGGTGATGAATGTGGGGTAGTGATGAAAGTAGTGGTGGTGATGAATGTGGGTAGTGATGAAGGTTGTGGTGATGAATGTGGGGTAGTGATGAAAGTTGTGGTGGTGATGAATGTGGGGTAGTAATGAAAGTTGTGGTGGTGATGAATGTGGGGTAGTGATGAAAGTTGTGGTGGTGATGAAAGAAGTGGTAGTGATGAAAGTTGTGGTGGTGATGAATGTGGGGTAGTGATGAAAGTTGTGGTGGTGATGAAAGAAGTGGTAGTGATGAATGTGGGGTAGTGATGAAAGTTGTGGTGGTGATGAATGTGGGGTAGTGATGAAAGTTGTGGTGGTGATGAATGTGGGGTAGTGATGAAAGAAGTGGTGGTGATGAATGTGGGGTAGTGATGAAAGTTGTGGTGGTGATGAAAGAAGTGGTGGTGATGAATGTGGGGTAGTGATGAAAGTTGTGGTGGTGATGAATGTGGGGTAGTGATGAAAGTTGTGGTGGTGATGAAAGAAGTGGTGGTGATGAATGTGGGGTTGTGATGAAAGAAGTGGTGGTGATGAATTATGGGTAGTGAAGAAAGAAGTGAGGGTGATGAATGGGGTAGTGATGAAAGAAGTGGTGGTGATGAATGTGGGGTAGTGATGAAAGAAGTGGTGGTGATGAATGTGGGGTAGTGATGAAAGTTGTGGTGGTGATGAAAGAAGTGGTGGTGATGAATGTGGGGTAGTGATGAAAGAAGTGGTGGTGATGAATGTGGGGTAGTGATGAAAGAAGTGGTGGTGATGAATGTGGGGTAGTGATGAAAGTTGTGGTGGTGATGAATGTGGGGTAGTGAAGATAGGAGTGGTGATGAATGGGGTAGTGATGAAAGAAGTGGTGGTGATGAATGTGGGGTAGTGATGAAAGAAGTGGTGGTGATGAATGTGGGGTAGTGATGAAAGAAGTGGTGGTGATGAATGTGGGGTAGTGATGAAAGTTGTGGTGGTGATGAATGTGGGGTAGTGATGAAAGAAGTGGTGGTGATAAATGTGGGGTAGTGATGAAAGAAGTGGTGGTGATGAATGTGGGGTAGTGATGAAAGAAGTGGTGGTGATGAATGTGGGGTAGTGATGAAAGAAGTGGTGGTGATGAATGTGGGGTAGTGATGAAAGTTGTGGTGGTGATGAATGTGGGGTAGTGATGAAAGTTGTGGTGGTGATGAAAGAAGTGGTGGTGATGAATGTGGGGTAGTGATGAAAGTTGTGGTGGTGATGAATGTGGGGTAGTGATGAAAGAAGTGGTGGTGATGAATGTGGGGTAGTGATGAAAGAAGTGGTGGTGATGAATGTGGGGTAGTGATGAAAGAAGTGGTGGTGATGAATGTGGGGTAGTGATGAAAGAAGTGGTGGTGATGAATGTGGGGTAGTGATGAAAGAAGTGGTGGTGATGAATATGGGGTAGTGATGAAAGTTGTGGTGGTGATGAATGTGGGGTAGTGATGAAAGAAGTGGTGGTGATGAAAGTTGTGGTGGTGATGAATGTGGGGTAGTGATGAAAGTTGTGGTGGTGATGAATGTGGGGTGGTGATGAAAGTTGTGGTGGTGATGAATGTGGGGTGGTGATGAAAGTTGTGGTGGTGATGAATGTGGGGTAGTGATGAAAGTTGTGGTGGTGATGAATGTGGGGTAATGATGAAAGAAGTGGTGGTGATGAATGTGGGGTAGTGATGAAAGAAGTGGTGGTGATGAATGTGGGGTAGTGATGAAAGTTGTGGTGGTGATGAATGTGGGGTAGTGATGAAAGTTGTGGTGGTGATGAATGTGGGGTAGTGATGAAAGAAGTGGTGGTGATGAATGTGGGGTAGTGATGAAAGTTGTGGTGGTGATGAATATGGAGTAGTGATAAAAGTTGTGGTGATGAATGTGGGGTAGTGATGAAAGTTGTGGTGGTGATGAATGTGGGGTAGTGATGAATGTGGGGTAGTGATGAAAGTTGTGGTGGTGATGAATGTGGGGTAGTGATGAAAGAAGTGGTGGTGATGAATGTGGGGTAGTGATGAAAGTTGTGGTGGTGATGAATGTGGGGTAGTGATGAAAGAAGTGGTGGTGATGAATGTGGGTAGTGATGAAAGTTGTGGTGGTGATGAATGTGGGGTAGTGATGAAAGTTGTGGTGGTGATGAATGTGGGGTAGTGATGAAAGAAGTGGTGGTGATGAATGTGGGGTAGTGATGAAAGTTGTGGTGGTGATGAATGTGGGGTAGTGATGAAAGAAGTGGTGGTGATGAATGTGGGGTGGTGATGAAAGTTGTGGTGGTGATGAATGTGGGGTAGTGATGAAAGAAGTGGTGGTGATGAATGTGGGGTGGTGATGAAAGTTGTGGTGATGATGAATGTGGGGTGGTGATGAAAGTTGTGGTGGTGATGAATGTGGGGTAGTGATGAAAGTTGTGGTGGTGATGAATGTGGGGTAGTGATGAAAGTTGTGGTGGTGATGAATGTGGGGTAGTGATGAAAGTTGTGGTGGTGATGAATGTGGGGTAGTGATGAAAGTTGTGGTGGTGATGAAAGAAGTGGTGGTGATGAAAGAAGTGGTGGTGATGATAATGGAAGTGGTGATGAAAGTGGTGGTGGAGGTAGTGAAAGTGGAGAGGGTGGTGACTTCATCACCGTGGACCACCACCTTCGTCACCACCTTCACTTTCGTCACCACTACCACTATCACCACCACCACCACCTGCATCACCACCATCGCCATCTTCATCACCACAACCACCTTAATCGGCACCACCATCTTCATCATCACTACCACTATTATCACCACCACCATCACCTTCATCACCACAACCACCTTCACCACCACCACCACCACCACGTTAATCACCACCACCACCACCACCTTCACCACCAACACTTCTTTCATCACCACCACAAACTTGATCACCACCACCATCACCTTCATCACCACCACCACCACATTCATAACCCTCACCACCTTTATCACTGCCACCACTTTCATCTCCACTACCACCACCTATATCACCACCATCACCTTCATCACCACCACCACCTTCATCATCACCATGGACCAATACTACGTAGAAATTTAAATTTACGTGGGAGCCGGCACTAGGGGGAACCGACCCTTAGTCAGTGGTGGGGGGGCGAGGTGCGCAAATGGCAAGACCACCTGCGCAAATGGTGGGCCGATTGCTGCAAATTAAGGCCGCGCAAATAGTGAGGGCGCAAATGGTGAGGTTTTACTGTAATGACTTTTACAGTAAAGGAGGCAGCTCAGGGGCAAAACAAAGAAAACAGGAAAGCCCATTAAGCACCGCTTCAATAAAAGTAAACAGACTGAGTGGCGAGAAGAGGTCAATTTTGGCTGGGAAGGTGTCTTGGTCCTCCCATCTTGGGAGGACTGCTAATTGCTCTCATCATCTTGGGTTGGAACACACAGCAGAGGAAAGGTCTAACTAACTAACCGAAGGGGAGCTACGCACAGGGCCACACAATTCTTTACTCACTTGCCGCCTCCACTCCAGACGGTCCCACAAAGAAAGCTCCCACACAGCTGCCCTAGCCATTGAAAGTCCATCCTGGCAGGATTGATGGGCTTTGCCCCATCCATGAGTTATGTGGGCACCCCCTTGGGCTCCCCCACTCAGGGGTGTCTTGCACAGAAACAACCCTACGAGCAGGATATACCATATTTCCCGCCATATAAGACGCACCGGAGTACAAGACTAACTAACTAACTAACTAACTACAGTATAATTTGGCACAGGTATGTTTAGAAAAAAATTAAAAACCTCCACATTTTCCCTGAACTGAATGTATATGCAGTATTACATTTGACCACCTTGCTTACAATAATGACTATGATTCCGTATGTTGCATTGAAGAGTTACAGTGCTCTTACCCTGAGCAGCTGTGATTTTGCATTGGTAAACAAAAGGGTTGGCTGGTAGATTCACTCACTGCACAGTGTGCAGGCGGTAACTTTCGCCGGGCTGCTGAGGGAACTACTACTTCCTTAACCCTTATACTCCGTCAGGCACAATCGTGGCTTTTATGTTAGTCTCTGTCACGCCACGATCGTGGCGCTCTTCAAATATCGCGCTCATTTTGACACACAGTTTGTTTATGCTTGAGGCTATGCGTCATGCATCAAGCCCTGTCATTGGCCCTTTGTTTCCAACATGCTGGATGCTTGGCCAATCACATCCCAGCTTTTACAAGGATTTCTTTATGTTGTAGTCAGGCTCCACATTTTCCCGCGGTGGGTACATGGTCGTGATGTGTGCTGCATTTTATTATTTTTTACCAATTTCTAGGCAAGACAGCAGATATATGTGTATTTCAATGAGTAAATAAGTATTTCAGGCACATAATATGATACATGACAATACATGAGAATTATTTTTTTGTCTCCTTAATGACCTAGATAAGAGTGGAGTGTGGCACGAGGATGATGTCAGATGATGAGTGAGGTGACACTGGGGGTTTCCCATCTAGGGGAATAAATAAGTTCCATTTGTTTATTTATCATTAGCAGAGAGCAACTTGTAAGCTTTCAAATGATATATAATTGTCCCAGTGTTTGTCACAATAATTTGACTGAACACTAAGGTAAGCAAGGGAGCACCTGTTAACATGAGTTACCCATTCTTTATCTGCGTACCTTATCACCGCCCACTCCTTTCATCACGGAGTATAAGGGTTAATGTTCCAAGATATTTGTTAATATTACAAGACTATGGAGTGTAAAATTCTGCACTAGATAATATATTTGCTTGGTTGATATGACATACAGTGCATGTCATGGTGGAAATAATCCACTTAAAATTTTTTAAAAAGGTAAAATAAGAGATAGTATTTTGTCAAAATTACTCCAACAGAATTATAGAAAGTAATCATACATGTTCAAAATAACTGGAAAAATGAAATGTGTGAAAGTGAAACAGAAAGTTGTATAAATGGGCCCACCATGAGCCAAGGTCTGGTTTGCCTTCTATGAGTAACTATCTTCTGGGTCTTCTCTTGAGAAACTACGCCTCTGAGGTTACTGAACTGAATGGTTTGAAATGCCACATAGATTTATGAATGAAAAATAATCTGAATTGTTTATGATTGAAGATACGTCACAAAAAAAAACTTGTGAAAACTCCTCTGCTGAAAATAAACTCAAACTGCACTGAATTCCTCTTTCACTAACGTTGTTGCACAGGAATGGAATAATCTGTCAAATTTAGCGGTCCAGCGCAGAACAAATGATAAATTCAAAACTATCTTGACTGCCAGTCCCTCCACTATAATGTTTCTGAAGGCAGAGATGCAGCACTTGGATGATTGAGGGGGAGTGGCAGAACAAAGAGCTACAAATCTGCAGGCCCAGGTTTAGTCCCAGCTAATTGCAGCTGGCAGCCAGCTCACTCAGCCCTTTACTCTTCCACTAAGGCTGGTCAATTAGCGGGTACCTGAGGAAGCCTGGGGAAGGTAAACTGTGCTAGCCTGAATGTCACACTGGCCCTGTGTGGGATTCTTCTCTGTTTAAAGTGACACTGACATAAGCACTGAGGCCATGTGCAGCATAGAGAAGCAATGAAAATACAGTCGTCCCTCAAATAGTACGGGGGTTAGGGACCCAGGACCCCCGTACTATTCAAAAATCCGTATAAAATTAGTGCCCCCCCTAGAATACTCCGCACTCCTACAGAATCCGAGTCCCGCCACGCTCAGCTGTTACCCACGGGCCCAAGTTGCCAGTTATGCATTTTCTGCTGCAGTCACAGTGTAGTGTTACCACACTGGGGGGATCGACGGGGGTGAAGCCCCTCCGTTAGAGATCAGGATATTTAAAATTCGGTTGGAGTAGTTTAAATATGCATCCCTTAACTATATAACATGAAGGCGTAATGTCGTATTTTGGAGGCGCGGAGTCAATCTCCACAATTACCGTTTCGTACCTTATTTCAAGTATGATTTAGAGAGTAACAGAAACTGTGGTAGAGAGTAAGAGGGAGTGTGAGTGACTGACATGGGTCGCTCACTGACAATGTGGAAGGCACCCCTG
The DNA here is from genome assembly GCF_024679095.1 of Eriocheir sinensis. Lineage (NCBI taxonomy): Eukaryota > Metazoa > Arthropoda > Malacostraca > Decapoda > Varunidae > Eriocheir > Eriocheir sinensis. The sequence goes on from NC_066567.1 coordinate 11,666,487, forward strand.
CCAGGATGGCTCCGTTGCCCAGTGTGGAAACACTACAGCAGAAAATGCATAACTGGCAACTTTGGCCAGCGAGTAGAAGCGGGACCTGGATTCACATGGTAAGCTCTCCCTACCGCAACGTAAATCGTACCAAACTGTAACTTCTAAATCTGAATTCTTCTGCAAGGTGAACACCTTTCTCGTACGCTTTGGTGTGCATTCAGCAGGTGTTTTGGCTTGTCTCTTGGGGCCCATGTTCATGTTATGTGGTAATGGAGAAGCGTAGCTGAGGTTGTTCACACACACGGACTTAGGGAAAGCGCATAGGCTTCAATCTGTCAAAACAGTGTTCCTAATGTTGTGCACACACATGGACTGAGGAGATGTGCATGGGAGGCAGTCTGGAAGAACAGTGTTGCCACTCACGCCATGGCTACTTGGTGCAACGAGCGGGAAATTTAAAAATTCTAAAGAAATCTTCCATGAGAATCCATATAAAACCGAAACCATACTATTGGAAACCGTACTATTTGAGGGACGACTGTATATGAAAACATGTACACTCACATCTTCATCCTTTTGAACTTTGCAGCTTGTAGGGAGGTCACTTTGGGGGTCAGTTCAAGGTCATCAATTTGCCTCATGATGACCTCGGCATCCAGGGTGACGTGGCGAAGGGCGTGGCGCAGGCGGCCGGCCTCCTGGGGGTCCCTGGAGGAGGTGACTCGGCTCACCAGCAGGGTCCAGAGCCTGGAGGCTGTGGCTTCACTCTTTAGGCTCGCCATGAACCTTGAACTCAGAACCTGTGTGGAGGGACGGATGGATGGGTGGGAGGAGGGGGAAGTGGATGATAAGTAAGTGGAGGAGGAGGTGGAAGAAGGGGAGGACATGGAGAAAAAAGAATGTGGATGGATGGGTGCAGGGAAGAGGCAAGCTGACATGGAGGATGGGGAGGCAAAGGAGTGCTCTCTCTCTCTCTCTCTCTCTCTCTCTCTCTCTCTCTCTCTCTCTCTCTCTCTCTCTCTCTCTCTCTCTCTCTCTCTCTCTCTCTCTCTCTCTCTCTCTCTCTCTCTCTACCTCTCTCTCTCTCTCTCTCTCTCTACCTCTCCCTCTCCCTCTATACCTCTCCCTCTCCCTCTATACCTCTCTCTCTCCCTCTATACCTCTCCCTCTCCCTCTATACCTCTCCCTCTCCCTCTATACCTCTCCCTCTCCCTCTATACCTCTCCCTCTCCCTCTATACCTCTCCCTCTCCCTCTATACCTCTCCCTCTCCCTCTATACCTCTCCCTCTCCCTCTATACCTCTCCCTCTCCCTCTATACCTCTCCCTCTCCCTCTCCCTCTATACCTCTCCCTCTCCCTCTATACCTCTCCCTCTCCCTCTATACCTCTCCCTCTCCCTCTATACCTCTCTCTCTCCCTCTCCCTCTATACCTCTCTCTCTCCCTCTATACCTCTCCCTCTCTCTCCCTATCTCGCTCCCCTCCTCTCCCTCTCTCTCCCTCTATACCTCTCTCTCTCCCTCTATACCTCTCCCTCTCCCTCTATACCTCTCCCTCTCCCTCTATACCTCTCTCTCTCCCTCTATACCTCTCTCTCTCCCTCTATACCTCTCTCTCTCTCTCTCTCTCTAACTCTCTCTCTCCCTCTAAACCTCTCCCTCTCCCTCTATACCTCTCCCTCTCCCTCTCCCTCTATACCTCTCCCTCTCCCTCTATACCTCTCCCTCTCCCTCTATACCTCTCCCTCTCCCTCTCTCCCTCTCCCTCTCCCTCTATACCTCTCTCTCTCCCTCTATACCTCTCTCTCCCTCCATACCTCTCCCTCCTCTCCCTCTGTACCTCTCCCTCTCTGTACCTCTCCCCTCTCCCTCTCCCTATACCTCTCTCTCTCCCTCTATACCTCTCTCTCCCCTCTCCCTCCCTCTCCCTCTCCCTCCCTCCTCTCCCTCTCCCTCTCCCTCTCCCCTCTCCCTCTATACCTCTCTCTCTCCCTCTATACCTCTCTCTCCTCTCCTCTCCTCCTCCCTCCCTCCCCTCTACCTCTCCTCTCCCTCTATACCTCTCCTCTCCCTCTATACCTCTCCCTCTCCCTCCTCTCTATCTCTCTCTCTCTCTCTCTCTACCTCTCCCTCTCCCTCTATACCTCTCCCTCTCCCTCTCCCTCCTCTCCTCCTCTCCCTCCCTCTCCTCCTCCCTCTCTCCCTCTATACCTCTCCCTCTCCCTCTACCTCTCCCTCTCCCTCCCTCCTCCTCTCCCTCTCCCTCTATACCTCTCCCTCCCTCTGTACCTCCCTCCCCCATACCTCCCCCTCCCTCTCCCCCTCCTCTCCCTCTCCCTCTCCCTCTGTACCTCTCCCTCTCCCTCTGTACCTCTCCCTCTCCCTCTATACCTCTCCCTCTCCCTCTATACCTCTCCCTCTCCTCCTCCTCTCCCTCTCCCTCTATACCTCTCTCCCTCTATACCTCTCCCTCTCTCTCTCCCTCTATACCTCTCTCTCTCCCTCTATACCTCTCCCTCTCCCTCTGTACCTCTCCCTCTCCCTCTGTACCTCTCCCTCTCCCTCTGTACCTCTCCCTCTCCCTCTATACCTCTCCCTCTCCCTCTATACCTCCCTCTCCCTCTACCCTCTCTCCTCTCCCTCCTCTCCTCTATACCTCCCTCTCCCCCTCCCTCTCCCTCTCCCTCCCTCTATACCCTCTCCCCTCTCCCTCTGTACCTCTCTCTCTCCCTCTGTACCCTCTCCCTCTCCCATACCTCCCTCTCCCCTCTGCCTCTCCCTCCCTCTCCCCTCCCTCTCCCTCTCCATACCTCTCCTCTCCCTCTCCCTCTACCTCTCCCTCTCCCTCCTCTCCCTCCCCTCTCCCTCTCCCTCTCCCTCCCTCTCTCCCTCTCCCTCTCCCTCCCTCCCTCCTCTCCTCCCTCCCCTCTCCTCTCCCTCCCTCTCTCCTCTATACCTCTCCCTCCCCCTCTACCTCTCCCTCTATACCTCTCCCTCTATACCTCTCTCTCTCCCTCTATACCTCTCTCTCTCCCTCTCCCTCTCCCTCTCCAACTCTCTCTCTCTCTCTCTCTCTCTCTCTCTCGCTCTCTCTCTCTCTCTCTCTCTCTCTCTCTCTCTCTCTCTCTCTCTCTCTCTCTCTCTCTCTCTCTCCCTCTCCCTCTCCCTCTATACCTCTCCCTCTCCCTCTATACCTCTCTCTCTCCCTCTATACCTCTCTCTCTCTCTCTCTCTATACCTCTCTCTCTCCCTCTATACCTCTCTCTCTCCCTCTATACCTCTCTCTCTCCCTCTCCCTCTCCCTCTCTCTCTCTCTCTCTCTCTCTCTCTCTCTCTCTTAACAAAGAGTGGTGATTGACGGATTTAACTTAGAGTGGGCGCCGGTCACTAGTGGCATCCCTCAGGGCTCGGTTCTTGGCCCAGTGCTCTTCATTATTTACATCAACGATGTGGATGTCGGACTCACTAATCGCATTAGTAAATCTGCAGACGACACAAAGATTGGTAACTCGGTTCACACTTACGAAGACAGGCAAAGCCTCCAAGAGGATTTGCACAAAATTTCATAAGAACATAAAAACATAAGAACGTAGGAGTCTGCAAGAGGCCAGTAGGCCTGTACAAGGCAGCTCCTTTGAACTTAAGCTCCCGTGTATCTAACCCCACCTAATATCGCTGTCCATGAATTTATCTAATCTATTTTTTAATGTGACAACTGTATTAGCACTCACCACATGACTGCTAAGCCTATTCCACTCATCCACAACCCTGTTAGTAAACCAATTTTTCCCTATGTCCCTGTTGAATCTGAATTTATCCAGTTTAAACCCATTACTTCATGTCCTATCCGGTTCTCTTACCAACAAAACCTTATGAATATCCCCCTAATTAAGGCCCTTCATCCATTTACAAACCTCGATCATGTCTCCACGCACCCTTCGCCTTTTTAGAGAATGCAAGTTTAACTGTTTGAGTCTTTCCTCGTATGGCAAGTTTCTCAACCCCTGAATCATCTTAGTCATCCTCCTCTGCACTGATTCAAACATTTTGATATCCATTCTATAGTAAGGTGACCAGAACTGAACCGCATAGTCAAGATGAGGTCTAACTAATGCTAAATGTAGTTTGAGGAAGACTTCGGCGCTTCTGTTGCTTACGCTCCTTGAAATAAATCCCAGTACCCTATTAGCTCGATTTCTAGCTTGAATGCATTGTGCCCTTGGATGGAGATCAGAGCTCACTAAGGCCACTAAATCTCTCTCGCACCCAGACCTGCTTATGAGAGTGTCATTTAAGCAATAGTTATGAGAGGGGTTGTTCCTACCTACACTCAGAATACTGCACTTCCCTACATTGAACTCCATCTGCCATTTGTCCGCCCAGTCATACAATCTGTTTAGTTCATCCTGGAGAATACTAGCGACCTGATCCGACTCAATTACTCTACCAATCTTGGTATCATCTGCAAACTTACTGACATCACTACTAATTCCTGTATCTAAGTCATTGATATAAATAATAAACAAAAGTGGACCTAATACCGAACCTTGTGGGACCCCACTCATAACACATCCCCAGTCAGATCTTTAACCATTGATTTGCACTCTTTGCTTCCTATTGCTAAGCCACGCCTTGACCCAGTTCAAAACTTTACCCTCTACTCCGTGAGCCTGTAATTTAAGCAACAGTCGTTGGTGAGGAAATTTATCAAACGCTTTACTAAAATCAAGATAAATTACATCATAATTTTCATCTTTGTCTACCGCCTCAAATACTTCCTCAGCTTGGTCAAATACTTTTCAGCTTGGTCGGATAGATGAGAGATGCCCTTTAACGTAGACAAGTTTTTTTTTTTTTTTTTTTTTTTTTTACGTTGTTGCCTATTGCGCCGGTAGGCATCTTACCGGTGGGGCCTGATGGTAGGCCCAAGGCTTATTACATGTGGGGCCTGATGGTCGGCCCAGCCCGTTCTGGCGCAGGCGAGTGTTTATAGTGGCGCCATCTTGCATTGGCTCATGCTGCCCCCCGGAACTCGTTCTTGATTCGCTTGGACGGCTTCCTCTAGAGTCCGGGTTGATGGGTGGTCTTCAGGACAGCATGTGGGTAGTTTTAAGCCACTCGGCGGTGACTGAAAAATCCGAGTGGTAGCGTGGGGATTCGAACCCGCGTCGTCCATCACGCGGTGAATGTGAGCCCAGTACGCTACCACCTACGTCACCGCCAGGTCCTTCAAGTTGGAACAAGAAATAAGAAGTTCGAATACGAAATGTGCGGCGTTAAACTCAAAAGCGTTCAATGCGTCAAAGACTTGGGGGTCAAAATTGCGTCAAACCTCAAATTCTCACATCAATGCATCGATGCAGCAAATAAAGCGAACAGAATGTTGGGCTTCATTAAAAGATACTTTTTATTCAACAATAAAGATGTAATACTTCCACTCTACAATAGTTTAGTCAGACCCCACTTGGAATATGCGGTACAGTTTTGGTCTCTCCACCATGCAAAGGACATTGCTAAATTAGAAGGTGTTCAGCGTTGGGCAACAAAAATGATCCCTTCCTTGCGCAACAAATCCTACGAAGAAAGGCTTTCCACCCTTAACATGTTCTCTCTTGAGAAACGTCACCTCTGAGGAAAACTGATCGAATGTTTTAAAATACTTAATGGTTTCACGAATGTAGACAGATCAACATTGTTTATGATCGATGACACTTTGCATATGAGGAACAATGGCGTAAAACTCAAATGTAGACAAGTAAATTCAGACTGCACCAAATTTTTCTTCAAGAACGTTGTAGTGCGAGAATGGAATAAGCTCCCACCGTCAGTGGTCCAGTGTAACATGATTGACTCCTTCTAAAACAAGCTCGACCGTCACTTCCTTCAACTTAATATTAACTTGAAATGCAGCATTTTGGAGCCTTCTGATTAATGTAGAATCACTTAGGTTTAAGGACAAACCACCTAGTCTGGACCATGGGGTCTGTGTGGTCTGATTTTCTGTGTAAATCTATGTAAATCTCTCTCTCTCTCTCTCTCTCTCTCTCTCTCTCTCTCTCTCTCTCTCTCTCTCTCTCTCTCTCTCTCTCTCTCTCTCTCTCTCTCTCTCACCTCCTGCAGCAGCACACTCTGGGGTGCCATCACACCATCATGGAGCAGAAGACAGGGCCTGGCACTCTCCATGGCCCTCTCAAAGACTCGCAGGCCCGCCTTTGTTTCCAGCACCTCAGCAGCCTCCGGGGTGTACCTCTGGAGGATGTAGAGAAGGCAGAGGGAGGAGGGAACATCAAGCTTCCCTTCTTCCTCATTTCTCTGTTCTTCCCTCCCTTGAACTGTCTTCTCCGCTTTCTCCAGGAGGGACTCAGCCAGGGGAAGAAGCTGGAGGAGGATGGCCTGCAGGGGAGGGATGGAGGAATGAAGGACATGGTAGGGAGGGAAGGGAGGCAGGACAGGAGGTAAGGGAGGGACTCAGCCAGGGGAAGAAGCTGGAGGAGGATGGCCTGCAGGGGAGGGATGGAGGAGTGAAGGACATGGTAGGGAGGGAAGGGAGGCAGGACAGGAGGTAAGGGAGGGACTCAGCCAGGGGAAGAAGCTGGAGGAGGATGGCCTGCAGGGGAGGGATGGAGGAGTGAAGGACATGGTAGGGTGGGAAGGGAGGCAGGACAGGAGGAGGTAAGGGAGGGACTCAGCCAGGGGAAGAAGCTGGAGGAGGATGGCCTGCAGGGGAGGGATGGAGGAGTGAAGGACATGGTAGGGAGGGAAAGGAGGCAGGACAGAGAGGAGGAGAGGAGTAAAAGAAAGAAGAGGGAAGGCAGAAGAAAGAGAAGAATGGTAGGGGAGGGAGGAAAAAGAGGGAAGAAAAAGAAAGAAGAGAGAGAGAGAGAGAGAGAGAGAGAGAGAGAGAGAGAGAGAGAGAGAGAGAGAGAGAGAGAGAGAGAGAGAGAGAGAGAGAGAGAGAGAGAGAGAGAGAGAGAGAGAGAGAGAGAGAGAGAGAGAGAGAGAGAGAGAGAGAGAGAGAGAGAGAGAGAGAGAGAGAGAGAGAGAGAGAGAGAGAGAGAGAGAGAGAGAGAGAGAGAGAGAGAGAGAGAGACTAAAATATTGCAGAGTAGGTCAGAGAAAAGAAAGAAAGAAAGAAAGGAAGGAAGCAGAAAGAGGAAGGAGGGAAGGTGGAAGGTTGTAATGGAGGGACAGCATCAGGGAAGTTACTGAAGTTACATGAAGAAGAAAAGGAAGGAAGGAAGGAAAGAACAGAGGAAGGAGAGGGAGGAGGAGGAGCAGGTAAGGCAGGCAGGAATGCTGGGTGACAGTAAAATTGGAAGGAATAAAGGAAGGAAGGAAGGAAAGAACAGAGGAAGGAGAGGGAGGAGGAGGAGCAGGTAAGGCAGGCAGGAATGCTGGGTGACAGTAAAATTACAAGGAATAAAGGAAGGAAGGAAGAGACCAAGGAAAACACATGGTGGTACTCACCGTGTCATTGGCTGCAGTGAGGGAATAGAGGAGTGCGGCACAAACGTGAGGAGGGAGCAGCCCCTCCCCGCCCACCACCACCCCCAGCACACTCTGGGTGGCCTGCTTCCTGCCCACGCTGCTGCCGCCACCGCCAAACAGTTCCGCCAGCTGACTGTGGGAGGGTAGCAGCAGTAATGCACTGTCAAAATTATGTGTGGAGATTTCAGGTGTGGTAAATAAAAACAGCACCCTCCCGAGATTTGCACTCGCTTTGTTTTGAAGGTATAGCACTAAACTTGAGAATCGCGAAACTCGGGGTACTGAAAACACTGAAGAACCGCTTACTGGTTCTGGCCCGTGGAGAAACTGACTTTTTTTCCACTTGCATTACCGGCTCAATTTCAGCCTATTCACCAACACACCACAGTTTACAATTAAATGTGCATGCTCTTCAACCAAACTTTTGGGCAACTAATCAATTTTCCCGTTCATTTATCCCCAGTGTAAATAAATTGTGGATTGTGCTTCCCGGTGAAATTGTTCCTCTTGTGCCATGATATAAACCCCCAAAAAAAGATGATACATAATCTGATCACAAATGCTTTGATATATATTATGAAATGGTTTGTGTGAGGGATGATTTTTTCTCATTTTTCTCACTTGGAGGGACCATTAACCCTTTCATTGCTAAATGCTCGTAGCGAGCGTTAGGCGTATTTGCTGGTGGTGCTAAACGCTCGCTGCGAGCTCCACCCACACTCAAATCTTCCACGTATGAGTGTGTTCCAACACTAATTCTCACAACACAGGATTGCCAATTGAGTGGGTTCCTCACTAAATTTGGTGGAAAATCATATCAGCCCAGCGCGGCAAATCTACAGACGAGTAACTGGTGGATGTTCTTGCCCAATATAGCGGCATTTTTGCATAGCTTCACTATCACCTGACTGATTCTTTGACCAAATAGTTGTAAATATTGCAGTTGGCAATACTCCCTTGCCAGAATCTCAAGGAGAGATGTCCGCAGTTCCCTCAATATGGCTGATCATCCCGCACACACCGATGTAAATGTTAACATTTAACACTCCCTGACGTGCATGTACGTTTGCAAGAGAGGCATACATAACCAACTCCTATAGATCTGGACCTCCTCTTTCCAGTGGTGTTTTTGTTTTTTAGCTTTGATGAATAGTTTTTGAGATACAGAGGTTAAAAGAGACCCCCCATTGGGCTGCCGGACTGTGCCTGAGGGGATAGTCGCGTCCGCACCCCGCCCAAGGAAAAGGTTAAGAAACATGATCCCCGCTGCTACCGGGTTAACTAAAAACTAAAGTCTGTGAAACACAAAGAAGATTTTATGCTTTGTTTGAGTCTCCCCTACACATTCACCGAAACTTCACGAATTAACAGAATGTCATACATTTACACCTACAAACAACATACTAAAATTTCAAAGCCATAGGACATACTGTGTGCCCAGGAGCGACCCCCCTGGCACCCTCCTTAATCATACATCTGGGAGCAGACCAGATAGCTTTAGAGGGAAAGTGTGTGGCACCCTCAGTGTTCACTCAGTTGTCGGTCTGAATGGACGTACTGCTGGCCACTCCATCACCCCTCTCACCCATGCCATTAAAGCTATTTTTGGACCTGGCTAATTCTACTTGGGAGCATCATTGTAGGACACTATAAGTTTACTATAGAAGAGGAAGCTTATGCTTTGGCTCAGCTGGTAGGTAGTGGTTTTGTGATGTTTACAGCTCAAGATGTTTGGGTCCCATGGCAGAAAATTGTCAAGGTATAAAAAAAATTACCTCTCCAAGGACTGACAAACTTTTCAAATGCTGAAAAAGTTTGTCACTCCGAGGAGGGTTTTTTTATGCTGCTACCAATTTCCTGGCCAGGGACGATGCTTGGAGGCAGACCCCAGCGACTTTGTTCATCACTGGTAATATCTAACCACTGGCCACTTAATTTTACATCAATTATATGAAAAACTTTGGGATCTGGTGCCTGCTCCAGGTATGATGTGTGTATGTTTAGAACATGTCTCACTGTTTCACAGTTCACTGTTCCATTGTTCACTACGCCCCTTGCACCTTGCTGAGTACCAGTCACCTATTGCGCTGCCACCGGCTAACACCTGTACAGTCACCTCCAGTAAAGCACAAAGGACTTACGGCTCTCTCCTTGGGCCTACATTGTAAACCTAAAACACTCCAGAGTCAAGGCGCCAAGCATTATTGCCAGAGATGGCCAGATAGCACCATGTTGGCCAATACCAATACCAATACTCACTTTTCAGCTGCTACCAATACCAATACTTCATTACTGACGTATGGCTGATATTTTTGCCGATACTGATACTTTTTTTATTTTGATAACATATTCCTAAGATTATAAAAGTATAACATTACTTGTATTTTAAAAACAGAAATAAGGGAATTTGGGAATAACTGTAATTAGATGGTCTTGGAAGTTGATAATAAAAAAAGTCTTGACTCGCATCATTAATAAGCCAGAAAAGTATCGGAGTGTCGGCCATATTTACACCTTGCTGATACCGATACCACAAAAAACGACCAATGCTGCCGATACCAATACTTTCGGCACATCCTAGTTATGGCCGCGGTACACCAACTGTGAAAACCTCTGTGTACGGGAGACAGAGGCCAAGACCTGGTACTCTGGCCAGGCCTCAGGTTTATCATTTTCAGGGAAAATAGGGAAAAAATTACTTTGTGGCTCTCAGCACCTGTGGGGCATTTTACAGGGTGTAATGGGGTTTCAATTATGAGGATTTCACCTCCACAGTTCGTGATGGCCACAGCACAACTGAAGCGGCCAAAGGTTAACTGCTTTATTTATTCTAACAAGCAGTGACACTCACCTTGCATCATCTAGCAGCTCCTCTGCTTGATTCAGGACTATCCTAATGACCTCCACATAGCTGTCTGCAGCCAGTGCCCCGCCTCTCACACCTGCAAGAGCACGGAGGCACTCTATGGCTCCCTTTCTAACTCCCTTCTCTCCACTGGTGAGTGCTGAGAGCAGGGATGGCACTAGGGGCTGGTGAGTGCCCAGCGTCCAGGCCAGGCTGGAGGACTGTGTGCCGGACGGGGAGAGCAGGGCCTTTCCCAGCACTAGTGTCCAGGCCTGGAAGTGGAAATCCACCGATGAGAAGGACCAGTTTATGAAAGGAAGGAAAAGGGGAGACAATGATACAATAAATAACTTTGCACTTAATGCATCCTGCTAATTAACCTCTTCAATACATTGACGTACATATATGCCACAATATTTTTAATCTGCCATAACAGAAAAATGGCTAATAGCTGTTTTCTGTGGTTTGTCATTTTCAGAAAGTTGCTCTGAATAGATAATCTATTCCTGCTGGTCTGTTACATAATATTTGGGAGAAAGGGGAGGCAAGTGTCGTACGGCTGTAATCAGAGAGAGAGAGAGAGAGAGAGAGAGAGAGAGAGAGAGAGAGAGAGAGAGAATATTTAAAAGGCAGCAGAGGAGGAGGGATCTACGTAGGAGATGAAAACCATAAAGAGATGAAGGGAATACTTGAGAGATCTACTAAACCAACAAAATGAACACCAACTGATCAACTGACTGATTGACTGATGATGACAGAAAATATCAGTTACTTTAGAATGAACATTGGTTGGTACTTTTGAAAAAGATGCAACACTTCTCTGTGTGAGGGCTGGGGCAGGACTGGAGCAAGACCATTGGCACCATCAACACTGGCGACTTTATTCCGGTTATGATCCGGTCAAGATATCTTTTGAATGGATGGATTAATGTTGGAGTACGACCAGACCATGACATGACCATTACTGCCAGTGTGGGTGCCACCATTGAAATACATGTAATAAAGTGATTGGATCATGAATGGACCATGACTATCCATCCCCTTGGTGTGAATCTGAATCCCCATGGCTGCCCAATACTTGGGGTTTTACTGTACAGTGGGGCCCCACGAGTACCATTTCTCTAACTAGTGATTTCAAGTCTAGCAATAGGATAGAAGTCCCGAGTTTCATAATCAAAGCCTCGGAACTGGAGAAAATATTCCCACTGGCTGGGAGGGATAAGTGGGCAAGTTGCATCAAGATGGCCCTAGGAGACATTGTGTGGGGAGCTGCAGGGGACGGGTGGGCACCTGCTGCCTGAGTTCAGGTGACCCGCTGGTCATGCAATGTTGTGCAACATTATGCAACAGAGCAAACAAGTTTTGCCAAGATGGCGCTGAATGCCCTGCTGAGTTCACCAAGGCTGGCAGGGATGTGAATGTAAACAAAACAGACATCATTATCAAAAGTGTGGCCAGTCACCTCACCTCCATCTTATTACCATATACAAATGTTTCATTCAAGTATGACAGCTGTTCCCAATAAAGTGTTGCCTATAAGACCTGCTGAGGGAATACTGTGAGGGAGCTGTTGTGTGGGATGCCATATTGTTGGGCTCAGCTGATCCACTGTTCCATGTGGCTCAGCCCTTCATCCTGAGGTCAACTGAAGGCAGGTGTGATGCTGCCCATGTTGCTTCACTCAGCCCTGCTAACCCGAGGACTTGACTGAGTTTGATGACCAGGAAATGCAGCTCATGCTGCCCTCCCGGAGCTCATCTTTAATCCTAGAATCTAGAGTCCGGGTTGATAGGTGGTCTTCTGGACAGCATGTGGGTAGTTTTAAGCCACTCGGCGGCAGCTGAAAAATCCCAGTTTGGTGACACCGGTCGGGGAATGAACTTGCGTCCTCCTGAACGCGGGGCCGTCTCGCTCTTCGTTCAGCCACCGCCTCCCCAGAGTGAAGGGGTTAAAGCATTTTGGCAAGTTTTTGATGCCTTTGCCTATTAGTAGTTAAATTTATACATAAATGTAAATTCATTTGTTAAAAGTAGGTGAATCAGAGTAAAATAAAGTCAACTTCTGAAAAGTTCCAGGCTGTTCTTATTCTTAGTTATTTAAAGTTTGCTCCCAAACTTGCATTTTCAGAACAAGCAACATCTGTTCGGTCTCTTCTCCTGGCCAGACCCACTCTACGGTGCTGCAGGCAAGACTGGAGCAGCAACTTTATCCAGTCTTATGCATATTAGAAAGCCACAAACTTTGGCACATTAATGTGCTTCCAGTATTTACATTTGAGGATATTTAGATAAAGGGTGACAGCAATGCATACTACTGCAGTGACACAAGTAGTGGATCTACTCCACAGGCCATGACTCACGGGCCCCTCTGGCTAGACCCCTGAGTGTCCACCTTGCGTCTCTGGATCTGGGTTTCATTACCGAATGGATTGTTTGGAAAGAATTTTTTTTTCCTGAATAGATCAATTTTCGAGAAGAGGAAATCTTCCCGTTATAAACTAAAATATCACCTCAGTAAATGAGCGAGCATCATGCACTTTACCAGCTCTACAGACAAAGAAGTCAAATACAGTTTATGACATATATACCAACCCTTCCTATATATTTTTCCTTTATTTAAGCAACATTGAAATAAAAGAAACAATATAAAGAGGAACCAACCTGCAGAGCCTCATCAATGATATCAGTAAACGGGAGGGAGGACTGCCAGCCCCAGACCACCGCCAGGAAGTAGAACCGGAACTTTGGATCCGGCAGACACTCCTGAGGGGGGAAGGGAGGGACAGGCAGGTTACCAGGGGAGAGAGAGAGAGAGAGAGAGAGAGAGAGAGAGAGAGAGAGAGAGAGAGAGAGAGAGAGAGAGAGAGAGAGAGAGAGAGAGAGAGAGAGAGAGAGAGAGAGAGAGAGAGAGAGAGAGAGAGAGAGAGAGAGAGAGAGAGAGAGAGAGAGAGATTCAGAGATATATATTCAGACCATGCAGACCCTATGGTCCAGACTAGGTGGTCTGTCCTTAAACCTAAGTAAAATTATATTAAATCATATGCCAGCAAGACTTTGCATTTCTGCTTAAGTGACTTAAGTTGAAGGAAGTGGCATGTGAGCTTGTTTAAAAAATTAAAAACTCAACTGTATTGCACTGTACTATTGGTGGGAACTTATTCCATTCTTGTGCTATAACACTGGTGGAGAAAAATTTGGTGCAGTCTGAATTTATTTGTTTACACCTCAGTTTTGTGCCATTATTTCTTGTTTGAAATGTATCATCAATCATCAACAATTCGGATTTGTTCACATCCTTAAACCACTAAGTATTTTTAAACATTTGACAAGTTTGTCCAACTGCAAAGGTATTGACAATGGCCATATCACCATGGGCCAGGCCAATCCATCGAGTGACTTCTTGGTAACACCCACCATTGTTATATACCAGTGTTGTCTAAGCTGGGGTCCGCGTACCCCAAGCCAAGTCAGCCAACGCAATGGAGGAGATTAAACAAAGTGGAACAGGACTGAGACAGGATGGTGATTGAAATGAGGAAGATGAGAGAGGAGTTTGGGTAAGTGATTGAAGCATTAACCGAGGTCAAGAAGAGGGATGACGAGGCAAAGAGAAGGGATGAGGAGACAAAGAGAATGTTAGAGAGTTTAAGAGAGGAAATAATGAAGTTGACGAAGGAACAGCTGGAAAACCAGAAAGAGATAGCAAAACTGAAAATGGAAAAACTAGAAAAAGACCACGAGATAAAAATTATGAAAATGGAGAGAGAGAGAGGGGTGACTAGGACAAACGAAGACATGGAGAAGAAATGAAAGAAATGATGAAGAGAGAGGTAGCAGAGAAAATAGGAAAGGATCAGCAAAACGTGGGTGCAAGGGTGGAGGAACAGATTAAGAATGTAGTCAGTGACGAGTTGAAGGAGTGGAGAAGTGAAAAGGACAAGGAAAAAACGAGCTTCAGGGAAATATTAGAACAACAAGAACAAGAACAGAGACAAGATATAGAAAAAGAAGTTGTAAATGTACTGAGAAATAATGAAAGAATGGTAAGGGACAAGGCAGATAAGAAAAAATGTGTTATATTGTTTGGTGTAAAAGAAGACAAAAAAACAGTGAAGAACCAGAGGGAAAGTTATGAGAGGAATAAGGTGAAAAGTATACTGAGAAACATGAATACTGAAGTGGAGGAAAAGATAGAGGAAGTAGATGAAATAATAAGACTGGGAAAGTATGAGGAAGGAAAGAACAGGCCATTAAAGATTAACGGCCGCTTTCACAGTCGTTTTGTTTGTTTTGATCGTTACCAATGGAGGCGATCACCGCTATAGAATTTCCACGTAAAACTGGCCGATGGGGTAGTGGCGGCTGCGGGGTTAGCCTAGCGCTGCACCTTGGCACACACTCTTGACACCTCTTGTTTCCTCTGCAGCCGCCACGACCCCATCGGCCAATTTTACATGGAAAACTGTAGCGTCGATCGGTGCCATTGGTAACTATCAAAACAAACAAAATGACTGTAAAAGCGGCCCTTAGTTAAGATCCCCAGTAACTACAGAAACCATCCTAAATAAGTCGTGGAGATTGAACAATTCTGAAGATTATAAACAGATGTATGTGAGGAAAAATATGACAGAGGATGAAAGAATGAGGGTAAAAGAATTGATAAATGAAGCAAAAAAAAGGAAAGAGGAAAGATCAGAGGAAGATAAGAAGAAATTTTTTTGGAGAATGAAGAACGAAAAACTGATGAAGTGGATAAGAGACGAGCGGGTGTAACGGTGTTGATAGGAGGCGAAAGAAAGGGAGAAGGGAGAAAAGGTTTAAAGATTGAGTTCACTAACATAGATGGTCTTGTATCAAAGAAAATTGAACTAATTGATTATCTAAGGGAAAGGGATCCAGACATTATATGTATAGTTGAAACAAAACTTGGAAAGGAATTGGAACTCGTACTGGATGGAAAAAGCAAGTATAACATTTGGAGGAAAGATAGCAAAGAAGGAAAGGGAGGAGGAGTGATGATAATGACAAAACAAAACTTGAAAGTGACGGAAGTGAGATATGGAAAGGACAGTGCAGAAGTGATGGCTGTGCAGATACTGACAAACAGTGGAGAAAAGACTAACATAATAACAGCCAATGTCCCCCCTAAAACCAAAAGTTGGAATGAAGTAAGATACAACGCTATGCTGGAAGAAACAGTACTGGCACTGACAGATGAAATAAAAAATAGTAGAAAGGTAATATTAGCGGGAGATTTCAATTGCAAAGAAGTGAATTGGGAAGATTATGCAACGGAGGGTGGAGAAAATACCTGGGGAAGGAAACTATTGAAGCCGGCAACAGATAACCTGTTGATGCAGTGGGTCAAAGGAAAAACAAGGCTGAGAGGGGATGACCAACCATTGAGACTAGACCTAATTTTCACAAAAAATGTTGAGCTAGATGAAGTCAGTCAAGAATGCCCCTTGGGAAAGAGCGACCATGAGCTATTAGAGATAAAAACTAAGGAAGGATATGAACATTGAGATGAGCCATATAAGGAAAAAAGGAAAAACTACGCAAAGGCAGATTACGTTGGACTCAAGACTTTCTTCGGTGGGGTAGACTGCACTGATATGAAGAGGAGTACTGACATTCAAGAGAAATTATGACCTTTTTATGAATATTTACAACAGAGGAATAGAGATATATGTTCCATACTATACAGTAAAAGCTAAAGGAGAGAAAACATGGTTTGGGTGGAGGTGTGAAACAGCAAAACAAAACATAAATAAGGCATGGAGGATTTTAAAGAAAAGACCAAATAAGAATAACAGAGACAAATATAAAAAAGAAAGAAATGAATATGTGAAAATAAGGAGAAAAGAGGAAGCTAATTTTGAAAAAAGAATAGTTTCTAATTGTAAGGAAGAACCAAAAATGTTTTATGAATTCATAAATGGGAAGCTAAAAAGAAATGAAGGAGTGAAAAGACTAAAAGAAAAAACGTATTCTACGAGAAGGACAAAGAAATTGCAGAAATATTAAATAAAAATTTTCATAAAGCATTTATGAAAGAGACCGACTTTGACTGGGGGCTCGAAAATTATAATGAAGATAAGCTAAATTATGTAAAGGTAGAGAAAGGGGAACTGTTGAAGCTGATGAAAACCTTAGATGGAAGGAAAGCTATGGGACCGGATGGAATCTCGGGTCAAGTGCTGAAAGTGTAAAAATGAATCACTGGAACCAATTTATGACATAATAACATGCTCTATAAATACAGGAAAAGTGCCCTTAGAGTGGAAGAGAGTGAACATTGTACCAATTTATAAAAGTGGAAATAAAATTGACCCATTAAATTATAGGCCAGTCTCCAACAAGTGTAATGTGCAAGATTTGTGAAAATATAATAAAAAACAGTGGGTTGAACATTTAGAAAAGGGAAACGTGATAAATAAGGACAGTTTGGATTTAGAAAAGGGAAATCGCGTGTCACCAACTTACTATGTGTCTATTCAAGAGCAATAGACATGGTGCAAGAGAGAGATGGATGGGCTGATTGTGTATATGTCGATTTGAAAAAGCTTTTGACAAGGTTCCTCACAAAAGGTTAATCTGGAAACTACAGCAGTGGGGAGGAATGGGCGGAAAGGTTATCGAGTGGATGAAGGGTTACTTAACAGGAAGAGAAATGAGGACGGTGATTAGAGAGGAGAAATCAAATTGGAGGAGAGTAGAGAGTGGAGTTCCTCAAGGCTCAGTTCTGGCACCAATAATGTTCATAATATATATAAATGATATGCCGATGGGTATAAAAAGTTATATGAGCCTTTTTGCAGACGATGCAAAGTTAATAAGAAAAGTGAAGAGGGAGGAAGACTGTGGAGAACTGCAAAAAGACCTGGATAGTGTATAGATGGAGCCAGTTACGGGAGATGGAATTTAATGCAAACAAATGTCATGTTATGGAAATGGGGAAAAGTAAAAAAAGACAGAGGAAAACATACAGGATGGGAGAAGAAAACTTAAAGGTGGTACATGAAGAAAAAGACTTAGGAGTAATGATGCAAGACACACTATCCCCAGAAAAGCACATAAACAAGCTGTTTGGAGAAACCTACAGGATGATGCAAAATATAAAGGTATCATTCCATTTTATGTACAAAGAAATGATGAAGAAAATAATAACAACTCTGATAAGACCAAAACTTGAATATGCTGCAGTTGTGTGGTTGCCTCACAAAAAGAAGGATATCAGAAAGTTGGAAAGAATACAGAGAACTGCTACTAAAATGGTCCCAGAACTATCGAATGTGACATATGAAGACAGATTGAAGGAGATGGACTTGACGACTCTGGAACAAAGAAGGGAGAGAGGAGATCTCTCCTATACAGGTGCCCTGCGCATCATTAATCCAGATCCAGATCTGATCACACTGTACAAGTTGGTAAATAAGTTTGATGAGGTGGATAGAGATGATCTCTTCTCAACTGCGAGAACACAGGGGCTGAGAGGACATGGAAAGAAACTTAATAAAGGAACTTGTTTGAGTGACTTGAAAAAGTATATTTTTCCACATAGAAGTATTAACACATGGAACAGCTTGCGGGAAGAGGTGGTGGAGGCGAGCAGTGTCCATCAAATGAAGGAAAGGCTGGATAAATGTAGATATGGAGACAGGACTATTAGAGCTTAGCTCGGGCCCTGTAGACTACAAATCAAAACAAGGCTCATAATATGGCAATAGCTTTGTCACACCATTCCTGTCTGGCTATTCTCAGATGTTCCTTAAATATATTTCTACCCACAGGGAACAGAAAATGCAATCAAATACATACTTTTTTACCATTATAATTGACAAGTAACCCCTAAAAAATTGATGATGCAGTGGCTGACTTCATGTCGTCCTGTTAAGGAGGTGATACATGAGGGAACAAAGCCATTGCATTATTTTGAAAGTCTGGCTGGGACAGACTACAGGTAAATACACACCTTGAAAACTTTGACAAGCACTGCATTGCAGCCTGCTGTGTTGCAGGCAGCCTCCAGCCTCAGTGCTGCCTTCAGCACTTTGATCAGCAGCAGCAAGTGGCCCTCGCCTGGCTCACTCTGAAAACAACAAGAAAGATGATAAATGCAGGAGGGAGCAGCGGGGAGGGTTGCAATGACAGTTGCTGATGCCAATGGGGTTTTAAGAAAGGAAAATTAATGAATAAGAAACACCCAAATATTCTTGCAGTCACAGAGAAGGCTCAAGAATGTTAACCCTTTCCATCCGTGACGCAGACGTCAGCGTCACAGTATGAAAAGGGTCATGAGGAAATGGAAGAGGATTACTCCTCTTCTAAACCTCTCAATCCTCCTCTAAATTCCTCTTAATCCTCTTCCATTTCCTCTTAGCCCCTTCTTTACAGCCGGTCCAAAATGTGTACACCCGACCACATAAAAAAAGTTTCTCCTACACACCGCCGCAGGAAATGTGTACCAGTGACAACATCATTTTAATGGGCGTCTGTGAAGGAAACAAAAACTTATAATACTGCGGTATGTGTGGTTTGGTGAAACTACGGAAGCCATGTTGCAAATTATTTATTATGTTATTTTCTTCGAAGAATTTCACCATATTTTCGCGAATGATAGTCTCCATTAACTTACAAACAGTCGATGTCAGGCTAATTGGTCGATAGTTTCCTGGATGAGACTTGTCCCCCTTTTTGAAAATTGGTGTGACATTTGCAAGTTTCAAATCTGACGGAACTTTTCCAGCTGTTAAAGATTTATTGAATATGATGGAGAGCGGTTTGCAAATTTGATGTTTGATTTCTTTTAAGACCCTAGGGGTAGTTTTGTCTGGACCAGGAGCTTTGCTTACTTTAATCTTTTCAATTGTGCGTAAAATGTCACTTTCTACTATGAGCACGCCACTCAACATCTTTTCGGTCCTTCTAACCTCCGGCGGTTGAGGTGATAAACAATCTTCGTCGGTAAATACGGATGCGAAAAAGTTATTTAGGATTGTAGCCATTTTATTTTCATCGTTCGTGTGGTTACCATTATCATTAGCAAGCAGTCCGATACCACAAGTGAGTGACTTTTTATTATTTACATAGCTAAAAAATTCTTTAGGATTAGATTTACTCATTTCCGCTATATATTCTTCAAGATTTTTCTTGCTTCGTTTTATTAATTTCTTGGTTTCGCGGCGAATTCTGTCCAACTCTAGTTTGTCAGCCTCACTCTGAGTTGATATGTACATATCTACTGTATACGCGTTTTTTAAGAGATAGGCTATTTTTAATTTCGTTATTCCACCATTTGGGTTTCTTCTTAAAAGCTGAACGTCTGTTACGATAGGGCATTGTTCAAGGGCCTTTTCCATTGGCAGTGGTCATGGTGTACTTTTTTTTTTCAGGTGCCATACCATCATGCCAAGCAAATTATTTACTAATAAATGCTTCTTTCCATAAAAATCAGGTAATAAAAATATGAAACAGATAACATAAATGATCATAACCACAGCAGCAGCTAAGCTGATAACTGTAAACAGACAGGAATGTATATCCCAAGAGGCAGCAGCTTACTGAACCCGCTGTGGACATTTCCTCGAAGACACAGACAAACTTAAAGTTAAAGGAAATCATAAACTCTGAACAAGAATATGAAGTTTAGTGAAGTAATGAAACCATCGTGGAGGCGACATTACCATCACCGCCACCATCACCACCACAATGTGCGGTGTTGCAGGCACTGACCAAGGGAAGGAATCTGTTGCATGGCATGACCTTTGTTTTGGTACCCAGACAAGTAAAGAATGTTTGTTTGGCAACCAACAGACTTGGCAGAACCCCACATTTCTTACCTGGATTCTATTTTGGTTCCTGGACTTGACTGGACATATGTCTGCCAAGAGTCAGAGCCCAGATTTTGTCCAGGAAATCAAGTTCCAGGAAATTGACGGTCGAGTGTACACAGTTTTAAAGAAACATCCCGTGTATCTAATGCCTCTAAGATTTCAAGCACATTTTGTGTGTGTTTTATTCCAATATCTATGAATACAGTTTTATTACATGAAAACAAAATCAGTAAGGCATACATATGAATAAGACATGTATGAGACGATAACAACAAGGAAGCCACACTTCAAAGTCATCACAGAGAATTAACTTTACACCAATAACTGTATTTTGTAAAAAAAGTTAGGCATGTAGATAAATACCAAAAAATTCAACCTGGCATGGCCCTTCTTGTCCCTCAAGGTCAACTCTAAACATGTTAAGGTCTGTGTAATATAATGTAACTTATGTCAAGAAACTGAAGCCACATTATAAATATGAGGTAAGGCATGCATGAACATTACCAGTAAGTTAACAAAGGAAACAAAAGATTTCACAAAGAGGCACAATAAAAATCAAAGTACAAACCAAAGGAGAGAAGACAAGAGCTGGCAGAACTGACAGATCATCAACAGAAAAGTTGACAATATCTGACCATGGGCAAAACACAAGAATCTAAAAAATGTCAAGGGCATGACACTATGTTGGAGAAGACTGGGAATCACCAGCTTTTTTCTCTAAAAGATGCAAACGAGGATGTAACGCATATGAAGGATGTAGTTAGGCTCACACAACAAATTATACAGAGCCTTGCAACACAGTACAGGTAGTCCTCGGGTTGCAGCGTATGCAACTGTCAACCACTTGCACTTGTGACCAGGTCAATAATATTGGCAATACTTGGTTAAGTAATGAGCTGACATTTCAAGTATCCTGCCATGGGGTAGAGCAGCTGTTTGTTTACACAGTGTTCCTGCGCCGCCACCCTAACCCCTTGCTGTCCTCACACGCCTACCTCACCCGAGCCTGGCTGGGAGGAGGGAGGAGGGGGAAAGTTAGGGCCAGCCCATCCTGCCATGACCTTCAGTCACTTGTGGCACTCAAGCTGTAAGTACAGTAAAACCCCGATTATCCGAAATGGAAGGGGG
The DNA here is from genome assembly GCF_024679095.1 of Eriocheir sinensis. Taxonomy (NCBI): domain Eukaryota; kingdom Metazoa; phylum Arthropoda; class Malacostraca; order Decapoda; family Varunidae; genus Eriocheir; species Eriocheir sinensis. The sequence continues at coordinate 11,687,764 of NC_066567.1, forward strand.
GAAGCCTCTTTCGGATAAGCCGATTTTCGGATAATCCGGATTTATGGCCGCCATTTTGATCGCCGCCAGTTTGATCGTCGGCATTGTGTCTTGCTTTCTCGTTTGGATGAATATCACTTTGATCTTGCACCTTGGTTCTTATTTTCTCATTAGAACACATGTAGCTAGTATGGACGGACCATTAGCCAGGATGGATGAGGATGCTGTCGCTGCCGCCGACTGACGATGTAAACAATGAAACCAAACAAACACTGCCTCGCTAAACAAAGTAGTACGCTTAAAACATGTGATGTAAATGTTTTATTGTATGTTTGTCTGTGTGTCTCCTTGTCTGGACCAGTGTATGTTGATACTTGTGAGCGTTGCAGATCTGAATTGTGAATGTTGCAGAGTGCGATTGTGAATGGTTGTGCAAGCTTGCAAGTGTGACCTTGATGCATCGTGCAGGTGGAGACACAGTATGATGACTCATATTATCGCGCCTTTCGTATGTTGGAAGGGAATGTGGCATGGAGTGGAGAGAGTCGTGTTTGTGTCGTTGTCTTGAGAATGCGGTGTGAGAGTAGTCGTGCAGTAGTTTGTTAGATTCGCGCACCTACGTCCTTGCTGGGAAAAGGTGCAGACGTGGTGTTGTTGAGTTTGTTTAATGTTTTTTGTCTAATACATTGATCTATTCGTTACAAGCTATTTCGCAATACGTATTAGAAAGCATATTCATTTAACTGTTCTTATCAATTTTAAATGTGTTAATATAGTACATATGTAGTTACTTTTATTTATTTTGATGTTTTATAACGTTTTAGTATAGAAAAAAAAAATTTTTAATTGCATTATCAGATCAATTTGGATAATCCGGTTTTGGATAATCCTTTGGATAATCGGGGTTTACTGTACTACTCATGCTAGATCCACTATTCACGACTTTACCAGTTTACAGAACTGCAGTCTGCTAACAGCATCCTGCTAAATCTAGCAGATGCCAATTGACTAGAACATGAGCCAAACTAGGCTGGAGTGTGTCTACCTGGTTATCTCCACTGTTTACAAGTCTCAGCTGTGTTCATTTCACCCATTACCTAGCATGGACAGTCAGCCAGCTGATCACAGCAAAAATGGTGTCCCACAACAACAGATCCCACACAGTAATCCTGCAGCAGCCCTTACAGGTGACTGTTTACCGGAAACAGCAATCATAGTTCAACGAAACATTCACAGAGGGTAAGAAGATGCAGCAGAGGTGATGCTGGCCACCCATGGAACTACAATGTGTCCTTTGATTACAAACACTGCCCCCCCCCACCCCCCCCCCCACCACACCCACACAACCCAGCACAACAGCTTGGCAGGTGTTTGGCTAACACTGCCATCTCTACAAAACTAGGCAGCTCCATTGTGTGACACTGCTCAGCATTGCATGGCTAAGGCGGCACCTGAACAAAGGGCTGGGATGGGACAAGCACAGGAGGACAGAGGCAGGGTAGGGGGGAGGGTAGGAGGTGTGGGAATGCTGCTCTACCTGCTACAGGACAGATGAATATTTTATTTAATATTTTAATATAAGATTTTTCTTACGTCTAATTCAACTTAAACCAGCCTGTTGGAATCAATCCCCATCGTACCTCAAAGACTTTCTGTATTTTGAAGTTTAACCCTTAAAAGAAATGTACTGTTTTCATAAAATGTTCTTGAAGCAACGCAAAAAACAGCTGCTAACCAATTTGTTTATCCGTATTAGTATATGAAGCATCTGAACTCACTGGGTTGGGCCAGGTCCATCTGTATGTAGAATGCAGCACCTTCAGCCTCCCGAGGTATTTCTTTTCTCTCCTCCTGCTCATGCTTCTTTCTCAGGGTAATCAGGGATTTATCCTCACAGGGTCCTATTTCCTGCCCTAAAGTGAGCAGTCAGTCCAGCCCTGATTTGGGCTAGTTTGGGGACCCCTCCTCCACAAAATTCATTACTCTAGCTAAAAACAAAATAAGAGGTAGAGGTCGGGTCGTGGCGCGAGCCTTGACCCCGACCTCATGCATCCACATCCGAGGCCTGCCGTCAGTGACGGGTGCAGGGCAGAGCCTGCGGGGCCCCTGCACCTCAAAGGAGGATGGGACCCCTAGCCCCTCTTTTTGTTTGGGGGTGGCTGGGGAGGTGCAGAGGCTGCACCCGCCAGCAGAACCAGGTCCAGAGTTAACGTTCGGAGGGCTCTGCGGGGGGGTTCCTGGAATGTCCCGAGCCTCTCGGAGGATGACTGACTGCCCTACCCATCCGATGAGCTCAGAAGGCTGAGAGTGGACAGAGTGGCACTCTCTGAGACGTGGAGGCCTGGCGGTGGCGAGATCAGTGAGGGGGGGGGGGTACACCTTCTACTGGTCCAGCATGAGCAATGGCTTACATGTCAGGGGGGTTGCTATGGGCATCTCCAGCCAACTGCTGCCATTCGTGGTTGAGGTTGCTCCGGTTGATGAGCGTATAATGCGAGTGAGGCAGAAGCACACACAGGGCTTCATGTCTCTTGCTGCAGTGTATGCTCCTACCAATATGTGTGAAATGGAAGAGGAGATGGTTCTCAACTTGGTATTAGACCAGTGCCCTCCCCAGGACACACTCATTGTCTTGGGCAACTTCAAAGCTGCTACTGGCACTGACAGGGTTGGCTACAAGTTGTGTGTTGGTCCCCATGGTTCTGGTACCAGGAACACCAACAGCTCTCTCTTGAATTTCCCTCTGAATTTTGCAAGATTCAGGAAGTTGAGAATTCCGGGTTCGTGGTACCAGAGACCAGAGCTGCACTGCTGGACTTGGTATAGGAATGCCGGAGGGATAGTTAAGGAGATTGACCACATCCTTGTAAGTACTCATCATTGGAGGATCCTTCAGAGCTGCAAGGATTTCTGGAGTGCTGAGTTCTTTGGAAATGATAAGAGGTATGTTGTTGCAACAATCAAGCTTTATGTCAGGTCAAGAAGAATCTCAAGATGCAACAATAATGTGTTCCATCTCAAGAGGCTGAAGGACCTGGCATGTGCTCAGGAGTATGCAGGGACAGTCTCAAATCAGTTCAATGTGCTCAGCACCCTTGAGGACCCAGATGAGAGTTTTCAAGTTGCCAAGGAGTGCATTGGAGAGCGCCCGAGATCTAGGAGAGGGTTTGCCTCGGCGGAGACGCTGAAGAATATTGAGGATGCCAGGCTTGCTAGGAATCAGGATCTGTCGCATAGGATTAGAGCACTCCAGGGGAGAGACAAGGAGAGGCATGTCAGGAGTCTCGCTGAGGAAGTCGAGGGCTATTTAGATGCAAATGACCTCTGACCTGTTTACCGAGCCCTGAAGAAGCTTCGCTCTGAGCCTCCCTCTCAGGTGAGCGCTATCCAAACAGCTGGTGGCTGCCTTGTGTCAGACATGGATGGGCAAAGGGCTCATCAGGCTGAGTACTTTTGCTGGATTGCAGGTGATGGATGCTGGTCCACCCATCGACAAAAGCCCACCTTCTCTTGACGAGGTCAGAGAGGCTGTGGCAAAGTTAAGGGATGGAAAGGCACTTGGTATCTGTAACATCAGTGCAGAGTTGCTCATAGCTGGTAGTGAAGCCATGGTCAGGTTATGGTCAGGAAAAAAATAATTATATATTTTTTTTTTCCGCAAAAAAAATCCTAAAAAGAAAGTCATAATTAATGTTTAAAGATATATAGAGCAAATATTTGGCTCCAAAATTTATGTTCTTTCTTCCGGTGAAAAAACTTTTTTGATACATCAGAACTTTTGAAGTAGTTTCGCATTATGTGCAAGCAAGTTTAGGATCGAGAAAAAGCCACTTTTCTAAATCGTGATCTATATCACTCTGCATGAACGGTGCTGGAGGCTGAGAGAGTTTTCTGCATAAAGTATTACTCCCAGGCATCCGGTCCCATTCTTTTACAAGGATATTATCCATTTTTGATGGGGGTATCAGGAGGTGCCAGCTCCCCCTTAACACCAGGCTCGGATGTTGTAGTGGCTGTAGAGGTTCCTCGTGTCTCTGGCTGCCTCCTCCTGGCAGCTATAGCGCATTCTCTCCTTCTCTGGGCCTTCTAAGTAGGTTGTGGCATGTTTTCAAGCACGAAAACTGCGAGATTTCTGCAGGGAAATGCTGTATACCCACGTGTGACCAAGGCGAGTTGATAGGTGAACACAGTAAGAGTAAAGTTGGGACCATATGTTGTAGTTTAGTGTGGCTGCAGTGCTCATCTCCATCACAATGGTCCTTCAGCCTGAGATGTGTAAGAACCTGTCACCCTGGGACAAAGGGCCAGAGTGGCATCAAGGTAACCATGTTTACCTTCCCCAGGTTTCCTCAGGTACCTATTTATCAACCAGCCCAAAAGGGAGGATGACCAGCTAGGTGAGCTGCACGATGACTGCTCAGGTCAAGTATTCAAACCCAGGCCTACGGATTCATGGTTAGGCAAGCTAATCACTGAAGTGGTGAAATCCAAGTTGCACTACATTGTGTAATGATTATACTAGAGTCGGTCAGCATTTAAGAGGAGCTATGGTTGTAACGTACATCTGGCAGCGCAACATTTTTTAACATTGGGAGGCGTCAGGAGTCAAGATCATGAATGTGTGAAACTAGCCTTATAAAGTGACTGCCAAACCAGCTGAGTTAGACAGAAAAAATCAGGCAACTTTAAGCCTACAAATCACCTGCTTTAAGGTCACTTTTCTTTACCTTGCCATAGCACACAGCAAGAATTTAGCTGCCAGACGCCACCAGGAGCAGAACGCTGCCTTAATTGGCTTGGCCACCCTTCTACACCAGCACCTCACATACCTTACCGCTCCTCATCAGGAAGAGGCAAAGCTTTCCACTACACAATGGAGGAGCTGTCACCATTATAAAACATGACAAAGGCAGCACGAACACAGCAACACACACACACATACACAGAGAGAGAGAGAGAGAGAGAGAGAGAGAGAGAGAGAGAGAGAGAGAGAGAGAGAGAGAGAGGGAGAGGCAGAGAGAGAGAGGCAGAGAGAGAGAGAGGCAGAGAGAGAGAGAGGCAGAGAGAGAGAGAGAGGCAGAGAGAGAGAGGCAGAGAGAGAGGCAGAGACAGAGAGAGGCAGAGAGAGAGAGAGGCAGAGAGAGAGAGAGACAGAGAGAGGGCGGAGAGAGGCAGAGAGAGAGCAGAGGGCAAAGGGAGAGGGGCAGAGAGAGAGAGAGAGAGCGAGAGAGAGAGGCAGAGAGAGAGGCAGAGAGAGAGAGAGAGAGAGAGAGAGAGAGAGAGAGAGAGAGAGAGAGAGAGAGAGAGAGAGGCAGAGAGAGAGAGGCAGAGAGAGAGAGGCAGAGAGAGAGAGAGGCAGAGAGAGAGAGAGACAGAGAGAGAGGCAGAGAGAGGGAGAGGCAGAGAGAGAGAGGCAGAGAGAGAGAGGGGGGTCTCTCACCTCCATCATTGGGGTCCAGTAGGGAGTGTGGGCACAGGCTAGGGGCAGAGTGAGGCTGCACACACGCATGGGCCTGAGCAGTCAGCAGGTGAAGGAGGTGGCCCTGGCCACCTGAGCCAAACCCTTAGCTGGTCAGAGACAGTCCTGGGCATCACCTCCACAGTCATTGTTCTTGGGCGCTCACGGGCCTAGCTGCCTGCAGGTAAACAGGATGGTGTTACATGTGCAATGAACACGCACAGGGCCCCTCACTTGAGCGTGCCCGTCTCTAGAGGGGGAACAGTCCTCCACTCTCAATATGCTCTTCCCTTAATCAGCTTAATCACTCACACCCCGCCCCTACTCTCTCTCTCTCTCTCTCTCTCTCTCTCTCTCTCTCTCAAGAAAAAAAAACATTGCGTAACTGTAAAAATAATCTAATCCTTCTTCAGTTACACAAACAGAAAGATCATAATTGGAGCTGAACCCTAACTAACAGTGGAGAATTAGTGACTGACAGCCAGCACGTTACCAAATTTGTTAAAACAATTATTTTTCCTGGTATTTAATACTAGCAGTCTTCCACCAATACCACAAACACCAGTGACGGAAAAAGTTGGAAGGTTTGGTTTGTAAGGCAACATCTGTGGTCATATGCGGAGAAGACAGAAGGAAGGAATTATATAGGAGAGGAACAGATCCCAGGAGACTGGACACAACCCCCGATTAATACCTGGTACCCATTCACTGCTGGGTGGACAGGGGCGTAGGGTATCGGAAAAGCCACCCAGTGACGACAAACTAACTTCGTAATAAGTACCAATGAAGTCCTAAATGCTCACCAATCCCTTAAGGGGGTACTGAGGTGGAAAAAAAAAAAAAAAATGAAAAAAGAGTATTCGCATTTAAGACTTGAGATTTTCAGGATATGTTTGGAATGTGATGAATGTTTTACATGCATGACGTCATGACCTCATGTCATGCAGACAAATTTATACAGCGCGGAGGTAACTTTACGACATCTTCCGAGTGAAAAAAGTGCACGTTACACACAGTAAAATGCGGTATATACTTTATTCTGGGGACATCTGGGAACTATTGTGTCGAATGGAGGTGGTTTGGGTGTTGGTTTCGTACCAGTAACAATAACCCCGAGGCCCACCAACACCTAACCATCGGCGTATAAGACACAAGGTGAGTTTTCAAATCTTATTTTTTGAAAAAAAGTGCGTCTTATATGTATGAGGAAATCGTTATATATATATATATATATATATATATATATATATATATATATATATATATATATATATATATATATATATATATATATATATATATATGATTGTCCCTCAAATAGTACGGTTTCGTATAGTACAGTTTCAGTTTTGTACGGATTGTCCTGGAAGAATTTTTGTAGGATTTTAAAATTTCCTGCTCATCGCACCAAGTAGCCCTGGCGTGAGTGGCATCATTGTTCTACCAAAACACCTGCTGAAAGCACCCATAAGTATTCGAGAAAGATGTTCACCTTGCAGAATAATTCAGATTTGGAAAAGTTACATTTTGGGATGAGTTACGACTTGCGGTAGGGAGAGCATACCACGTGAATGAGAGCAGTGTTAGCTGTAACATTCATAATGTAAAATTCTTGCCACAGTAACTGCCATGGCAGTGCTCCAAGAAGTGCTGCAAGAGTGGAATAAGAGCAGTGCTTTTAAGCCTCGTGGTTGCTATGGTAACAGCGTCTCACTCATAACAAAATGCAAAAATAGCTGATCTTCCTAGCGGCGTTTAACATGCATTCTAGCTGTCCTGGCTGATGAACTCCTTACTACAGAAGATGAAAAGGAAGCTGCAGTGGTTATGGTGGTACAGAGAGAGGTGAAAAAAGCAATGAAACACTTATATGTATGTGTTTGTTTGGGGCACTTCATATTTGCTGATGGCAATCATCAACGCAAGAAAGCGCTCCCACCTCATAAAGCAGAACCAGCAGGGCCGTGTGTAGCTTGAATTCAGTTAAGCGTGACAGCGTTCATCCACCTAATTCCATGTGAAATGAGGCTCTATATATATATATATATATATATATATATATATATATATATATATATATATATATATATATATATATATATATATATATATATATATATATATATATATATATATATATATATATATATATATATATATATATATATATATATATATATATATATATATATATATATATATATATATATATATATATATATATATATATATATATATATATATATATATATATATATATATATATATATATATATATATATATATATATATATATATATATATATATATATATATATATATATATATATATATATATATATATAAGCGTGCCACTGGAATGATATAGAAAAAAAAAAAATATTTGGTGCACAAGTGGGTCTGACTTTTAGGTTTGATAATTACTCAAATAATCACTCACATTAAAAAAAAAAAACCACGATTGGCTGAGCTATGAAACACACTTGTGGTTCGTTGCAGGAGTCTGATGGCGTCATGCGCCGATGGCGCTCACCAGGTCAGCGGCCTCGCTGCCTTAAGGCAGTATCACACTTGACAACAACAAATCCAAATTTTCGGGTATGGCGCCATGCATGCCACAGCTTAAGAGTCAGTGCCCGTATCCACATCCACAGCGTAAACAAAACACTTGTCCTGTATCAACATGGCGTCGTTTGCTAAGTAAGGCTCTCGCTGACTGCTTCTTGCGTGCATCATGGCAACTTATTGCGCGCATCATGGCGGCTTGTGCTACGCATCATGGCGGCTTGTGCAGCATCATGGCTTATGCTTCTGCGCATCATGGCGACGTTGCGCGCATCATAGTAATAACTTATTGCCGCGCATCATGGCGGCTTGTGCTGCGCATCATGGCGGCTTGTGCCAGCGCATCATGGCGGCTTGTGCTGGACATCATGGCGTATTGTGCAGCGCATCATGGCGGCTTATTATGCATCATGGCGGCGTGCTGCACATCATGGTGGCTGCGCATCATGTGGCAACGTGCGCGGCTATTGCCGCGCATCATGGCGGCTTGTGCTGCGCATCATGGCGGCAATGTGCGCGCATCATGGCGGCTTGTGCTGCGCGCTCGGCGGCGTATACGCATCATGGCGGCTTGTGCCGCGCATGTCATGGCGGCTTGTGCGCGCATCATGAAACGTGCTGCGCATCATGCGGCGGCTTGTGCGTTGCATCATGGCGGCTTGTGCTGCGCATCATGGCCGGCTTGTGCCGTCGCATCATGGCGGCTTATTGCAGCGCGTATCATGGCGGCTTGCGCTGCGCAACATAAGCGGCTTGGCGGCGCGTCATGGTGCCTTGTGCCGGCGCCGCTTATGGTGGCTTGTGAAGAGCATCATGGTGGCTTGTGCCGTGTATCATGGCGGCTTGTGCTGTGCATCATGGTGGCTTGTGCCGTGCATCATGGTGGCTTGTGCCGCGCATCATGGCGGCTTGTGCCGCGCATCATGGTGGCTTGTGCCGTGCATCATGGTGGCTTGTGCTGCGCATCATGGTGGCTTGTGCCGTGCATCATGGTGGCTTGTGCCGTGCATCATGGTGGCTTGTGCCGTGCATCATGGTGGCTTGTGCCGTGCATCATGGTGGCTTGTGCTGCGCATCATGGTGGCTTGTGCCGTGCATCATGGTGGCTTGTGCTGCGCATCATGGTGGCTTGTGCTGTGCATCATGGCGGCTTGTGCTGTGCATCATGGTGGCTTGTGCCGTGCATCATGGTGGCTTGTGCTGCGCATCATGGTGGCTTGTGCCGTGCATCATGGTGGCTTGTGCTGCGCATCATGGTGGCTTGTGCCGTGCATCATGGTGGCTTGTGCCGTGCATCATGGTGGCTTGTGCCGTGCATCATGGTGGCTTGTGCCGCACATCATGGTGGCTTGTGCTGCATCATGGTGGCTTGTGCCGTGCATCATGGTGGCTTGTGCCGTGCATCATGGTGGCTTGTGCCGTGCATCATGGTGGCTTGTGCCGTGCATCATGGTGGCTTGTGCCGCGCATCATGGTGGCTTGTGCTGTGCATCATGGTGGCTTGTGCCGCGCATCATGGTGGCTTGTGCCGTGCATCATGGTGGCTTGTGCCGTGCATCATGGTGGCTTGTGCCGCGCATCATGGTGGCTTGTGCCGTGCATCATGGTGGCTTGTGCCGCACATCATGGTGGCTTGTGCCGTGCATCATGGTGGCTTGTGCCGCACATCATGGTGGCTTGTGCCGCGCATCATGGTGGCTTGTGCCGTGCATCATGGTGGCTTGTGCCGTGCATCATGGTGGCTTGTGCCGTGCATCATGGTGGCTTGTGCCGTGCATCATGGTGGCTTGTGCCCTGCATCATGGTGGCTTGTGCCGTGCATCATGGTGGCTTGTGCCCTGCATCATGGTGGCTTGTGCCCTGCATCATGGTGGCTTGTGCCGAGCATCATGGTGGCTTGTGCCGTGCATCATGGTGGCTTGTGCCGTGCATCATGGTGGCTTGTGCCGTGCATCATGGTGGCTTGTGCCGTGCATCATGGTGGCTTGTGCCCTGCATCATGGCAGCTTGTGCCGTGCATCATGGTTCGTGCATCATGGTGGCTTGTGCCGTGCATCATGGTGGCTTGTGCTGTGCATCATGGCGGCTTGTGACGCGCATCATGGCGGCTTGTGCTGTGCATCATGGTGGCTTGTGCATCATGGCGGCTTGTGCCGCATCATGGTGGCTTGTGCCGCATCATGGCGGCTTGTGCCGTGCATCATGGTGGCTTGTGCCGTGCATCATGGTGGCTTGTGCCGTGCATCATGGCGGCTTGTGCCGTGCATCATGGTGGCTTGTGCCGTGCATCATGGTGGCTTGTGCCGTGCATCATGGCAGCTTGTGCTGCGCATCATGGTGGATTGTGCCATGCATCATGCGGCTTGTGCCGTGCATCATGGCGGCTTGTGCCGTGCATCATGGTGGCTTGTGCCGTGCATCATGGCTTGTGCCGTGCATCATGGTGGCTTGTGCCGTGCATCATGGTGGCTTGTGCCGTGCATCATGGTGGCTTGTGCCGTGCATCATGGTGGCTTGTGCCGTGCATCATGGCGGCTTGTGCCGTGCATCATGGTGGCTTGTGCCGTGCATCATGGTGGCTTGTGCCGTGCATCATGGCGACTTGTGCGTGCATCATGGTGGCCCGTGCATCATGGCTTGTGCCACGCATCATGGTGGCATCATGGCCTGCATCATGGCGGCTTGTGCCGCGCATCATGGCGGGAAGAATTAGAAGAAGCAAGATGTTGACATTTTCTATTGATAAAGAAGTTTTGATAAGTCGGAGAATAGATTTGGCACGATTCCGGGCTGAAATGTAAAGGTCAAAGTTAGCGGTGTTCGAAGGCTCTGGAACCTTTGTGAGCTGCCTCTCTGTCTTTAATAGCACGAGAACAAGCATGATTAAACCAAGGCTTTTTAGCATGGGGAGTAGAGAAAGTACGTGGAATGTGTGCCTCCATTCCAGAGACGATCACCTCTGTGATGCGCTGGCCACACACAGAGGGGTCACTCTCCTGGAAGCAGTAATCATACCACGGGCAATCGGAAAAGTACATCCTCAGGTCGTCCCATCGAGCGGAGGCAAAATGCCAGAAGCATCGCCTCTTGGTGAGTCAGAGGATGTACAGGAGCGATAGGACAGGATACAGAAATAAGGTTATGATCGGAGGAGCCCAACGGAGAACAGTTTGACAGAGTAAGCAGAAGGATTAGGTAAGGAAGAGGTCTAGAATGTTGGGCTGTCTCCAAGACGGTCAGGAATACGTAGGGTGCTGAACCAACTGCTCTAGATCGTAGAGGATATCAAAGTTTTAAGCTTGTTCACAAGGCTGGTCAGTGAAAGAGGATGAAAGCCAAAGCTGGTGGTGAACATTGAAATCTCCTAGAATGGAGATTTCAGCGAAAGGAGAGTGAGTCAAGATATGCTCCAGTTTAGAGTTCAAATAGTCAAAGAATTGTACATAATTATTAGAGTTAGGTGAGAGATAAACAGCACAGATGTATTTAGTAATAGAATGACAATGAAGTCTTAGCCAGATGGTAGAAAATTCTGAAGAGTCAAGGTCATGGGCACGAGAGCAAGTGATGTCGCTCCGCACGTAGGCGCAACATGCAGCTTTGAATTAATATTTAGGATAGAGATAGTGGGAGGGAACAGAGTAGAGGTTGCTGTCAGTAGCCTCAGAAACCTGTGTTTCGGTAAGGAAGAAGGTGAGGTTTAGAGGGAGATGGTGTTCCACAGAATGAAAATTAGAACGAAGACCATGAATGTTGCAGAAATTGATAAGGAGGAGGTTCGAGGAGTTATCCGGACACCTCTCAAGTCGACAGCCAGAAGGGGAGTCCTACCATCATTCATTCGTCTCAAAAGTTTTGCATCATCTGCAAACAAACTCACATAGCTGAAAACTCCATCCACCATATCATTTATATAAACAACAAACATTATTGGTGCCAACACCGAGCCTTGTGGGACTCCACTCATCACAGGGCACCAGTTGGAAACCTTGTCCTTCATTATTGTCCTCATATCCAAGTTAGTTAGGAAGTCCTCCAGCCACTTAGTCAGTTCATCACCCACTCCACCCCTATTTTTAATTTTCCAAATTAGTCTTCTGTGCGGTACTTTGTCGAATGCCTTTTTCAAATCCAGGTACACTCCATCCCCAAGCCTTCTCTCTCTCTTGTAATAAATCTGTCACCCTTGAGTAATAACACAAGATCTCCCTCTCCTGAATCCAAACTGGCAATCCGAGATAATTTTCTCCCTTTCTAAGAAATCCGACCACCTGTTTTTAACCAGCCTCTCACATATCTTTGCAACCACACTAGTGAGTGATACCGGTCTGTAATTTAATGGGTCCTCTCTCTTTCCTCCCATAAAAATTGGTACTATGTTTGCTCTCTTTCAATTTTGTGGCACCCTTCCTTCACTCAGGGAGGCACTCATTATGGAGTGCAGTTTCTCTGCAAGTTGCTCACTACATTCTTTCAGGATCCACCCTGATACTTTATCCGGCCCTGTCGCTTCTCTTACATCCAGCTTGTTCAAGCTTTCCTTGACCTCCTGCACCGTTAACTGTATCTCCTGCATAACCCTTCCTCTTTCCTGGCCCGGTGGTTGTACGAATTTGTCTTCCATTGTGAAAACTTTTTGAAAGCTGTTGTTCATCACTTCTGCCATCTCTGCTGGGTCCTCATATGTAGTTCCATCCATTTTCAGTTTAGCGATTGTTTCTCTATTCTTTAATTTGCCGTTCACATGTCTATAGAACAGTTTAGGTTGGTCTTTGCACTTGTCAATCATATCTTTTTCATATTTACGTTTTTCTTCTCTTCTAATCTTTGTATATTCATTCCTTGCTTGTTTGAAATTGTTCCACGCGTTGATTCTTCTTCATCTCCTCCATCCCTTCCAAGCTTCCTCCTTTCTCTTTCTAGCTGCCTTACATCTTTTGTTAAACCATTCCTTTTTACCAACATCCTTTTTGGTTACCTTTGGGACATATCTTTTCTCGGCTTCTTTGTACAGCTTTAAAAACTCCTCCCACTTGTCTTGTGTATACTTGGCTTTGTACAGCCACTCCAATTTGCATTCTCAAAAAAAGTTCTCATATTAACAAAGTCTGCCTTAGAGTAGTTTCTTCTCCCTATTTTATGATTGTCTTTTCGGTCAATTGTTCTCTTTTCTTTCACTTCAAATTCCACAACCGCATGGTCACTCTTAGCTACTGGGCAGTCTATTTTAATATTTTCTATTACTTCCGGTTCCTTGCTAAAAACCAGGTCAAGTCTTGATGCCTCGCCTTCTTTCCTGAATCTGGTATGTTCCTTAATCCATTGAGTCAGCACATGTTCCATTGCCAGTTGCAGGAGTCTTCCTCCCCATGACTCTTCTGTTCCCTGTGTCTGCCAATCCTCCCATTCTACCTCCTTGCAATTAAAATCACCCATCAAAATTATTTTCTCACTCTCTATTAACATTCCATCCCAGCAACTCACTGTATCATTACTTCATATTCTCAGGCCTTCCATGCATTGGTTCTTGGTGGCACATACCCTACTACATACTGCCTCCTTCTTCCTTCAGCACCCACAGTTTCCACTTTCAGTACCTCTGCCAAGCCTTCACCCTCAATCACCTCTTCCACCCTAATGCCTTTCCTTACCATCAACATCACACCTCCTCCCTGTTTTCTCTTTCTGTCTCTCCTCCATATACTGTATGCACCTTCTCCAATCCCCACCACCTCAATTGGGTCACACAATTTGGTTTCCGTCAGCCCCACAATATCAGGTTCTTTGTCTCTCAAACAGTCGTTTGACTCTATCCACGATGACACTATTCCATTAATATTCGTATATGACACTTTCCATCCTTCCTCCATTACTCCAGAAAAACTTTTTCTTCTCTTCTTCCGATCTCTTCTCATTTAAATCACGCACCTCACGTCTAAGTTCATTCAACTTGTCTCTTTCTTGTTCATTCAGATCTTTTCTCAGCCACATCATTTTGGTGTCTTCTTCTCCCGCTAGCTTCCAAGCTCCTGCCAGGGCCTCTTCTGCTTTGCTCTGTGCCTTAAATCGTCTCCTAATTGGTCTATCTTTTCTCCATTGTATTCACCAGGTCACCTCTTCTTGTACCCTCTGTACGATCTTCCTCGCTATATCTTTCAAGTTGTTTTCCTCACAGATTTGTTTGGGGTCTTCTCCTTGACATTGAACACAATGATGCTCTTCTTTTTCTCCACCGTGCCTCTTACCAGTGCCTCATTTTCTTTGATTGCCTTCACCACCTTCTCAGCCATCCTCTCCTCCAACTGCTCCTCCACAATCTCCTTAAAGCTCTGTACATTCCCACTCTGCACCATCTCTCCACCATTATCAACTTTCTGTTCCAAATTCTTAACTCTTTGCTCCACTTCCACTTTTTCATCCCTTCGCTTCTCCTCCCACTTATTCCACTCCTTATTCATCTTTTCCACTGAATCCACGTTTTTCTTTATCCCCTCGGAGCATTTTATCAGCTGAATGTTGAGTTCCTTCACTTCTGCTTCTAAATCATTTATCCTTCTCTTGTCGTCCTCTCTCTCCGTTCTCAACTCACTCACCATCTTCATCACCACTTCAAAATCACTCTCCAACCCTTTCACCCTTCTCCGCAATAGTCTATTTTGCAACTCACTGTTTTCCTCAAATCCGGAGAAATCAGCCGCCAGTTCTGTTTATGTGATGGCGGCTTAAACAAATCCATCTCGGGCTCAATACGGTTCTCAATGTTTATACAGGTAACTCTCGATTTACGCGAGTATTGCGTCCTTGAAGAGGTTGCGTAAATCAAAACAATGTAAATCAAATAAGAGGTAGGTTTCTGTCGAAAAATAAATACCGTATTTTTTGGCGTATAGCGCGCACCTTTTTCACATGAAAAATGCCTGAAAGTTTAGCCCCGCACGTTATACGCCGAATGTACAAATTTTTAATGATTTTCTTTTCTTCTTTGGGGTGTTTTTAAGGGTCTGCTTTTCGTCTTATCCAATAACAACGGCAAACTTAACTTTATTATTGTTTATAATCCTTCATAGTCCATAGCTGTCTTATAAATGTTACCATAGAATACAGGGCGATCTAATAACCACTATACAAAAATTAAATCGGTGGAGGATCGCCCATGCCTTGCTGTTATCCCGTTTTTCCGTCGGGCGCCATTTGTATGATCTTGATCTTGATGTCACAGGTGGCTGAAGATTGTATTGGAAAAAAATATCGAAGTGCTCATTATTAATATTTGTGTGAATACTGGGGTAAATATGATATCAGAAACTGTACATCATGAGTCTTGTACGAGAGTTATTTCGCGCAACACCAGTCCGGGCGCCATTTGCATTGTTTACAAACTACACAACCACACCCATACAACAAACAGCTGAATGCTGCATGTCACCAGAACCGTGTGAATTGTGTCTTGCCTAGTTGTCTGTCATAACCTACGAGTGAGGGTGGGAATAATATGCTTATTAACTTCATTCAGTGGAGAGAGAGAGAGAGAGAGAGAGAGAGAGAGAGAGAGAGAGAGAGAGAGAGAGAGAGAGAGAGAGAGAGAGAGAGAGTATCCATATCACCGAGATATCCACTCAGGCACTCAGTCTCAGCCTCGCTCGTGTGAGGAAGAAATGAGGGACACCATGAGCGACTGGCTAGTATTGGTACCGGTACCGAGCAGTCTGGTACCGGAACCGTACTGTATAGCTGGTACCGTTAATACCGGTACTGGTACCGGTACCTGCCCACCCCTATTGTTGAGCAGCGTGGCAGCGTGGGTACTGTATTGCTGTTCAAGTGGTGCGCGGGAAGAACTGAGCTCAGCTGTATGGCCGCGGCGCCGTGTGAGTCCAGTTGCTTGAGACATCTGGTGGCCACTCCATAAAATATCGCGTATAAGTGAAAAAACGTGTAAATTAAAAATTTATTTGGATTTTGGACCCCGTGTTATTTAAAAAACGCGTAAATCAAGAGTTACCCGTAATCCCGTATCCACCAATATACCACTTTCTCCTCCCAACCTCTTTCCGGTGACAGCGCCAGTAATGCCCTCCCCTGTATGTCACAGGTTAAAGGTAAAATAGGCAAACAATTAAAAGTTAAAACGTTAAAAGTCAAGAAGTCAAAAAGTTAAAAAGTTAAAATAATTAAAATAATCCTTCGGGGCTCCGTCCTCCCGTGTCCTCCCAGCGCCAGCAGGGTAAAATAGATAAAAACGTTAAAAGTCTAAAAGTTAAAATTAAACTAAAAAACTAAAAGCTAAAAAGTTAAAACCTCCCGGAGCTCCGTGCACCGCGTCCACACAGGCCGGCAGCTGGCGTGTGTGTGTGTGTGTGTGTGTGTGTGTGTGTGTGTGTGTGTGTGTGTGTGTGTGTGAGAGAGAGAGAGAGAGAGAGAGAGAGAGAGAGAGAGAGAGAGAGAGAGAGAGAGAGAGAGAGAGAGAGAGAGAGAGAGAATAAATCATAAACCTACAAAAGTAAACTTTCAAATATGTGAATCCCCTCTCAACTACATTCTCTTTCCAGGCGACCACAACTCCAGCAGCTCAACCCCGATGTTCCAGCCCAGCCCACTCAGGCAAGCTCATTGTGGAGCGTTGACAAACACCTTGATTGCCCCCTGCTGACGCTGCTCCCCTACATCACACTGAACTCAGGCTTCATTCATCAGTTGGTTGAGTGTATGCTGCATGGCATGGTACCACAGTGATGTATCTAACTTATGTATGTGAGGGATTCTGACTCCTTGAAGACAGTGATCTCAGGCTCAAGACCCCTGCACGGAGCGAGAGTCAGCGGTCATGCCTGCCCGCCCTTTAGGGGTCAACGTCTATAACTGATGTAAGGCCCCTTTCACACGAGCGGTTTCTGCCACTGTGGCACGTGCCGGATGGTTCAGCTTTACATTGACTCCTATGGGTACGTTCACATGAAGCCGGAGCGGCAGGACTGCCACTCCGGCACCCGCACCCTGCCGGACTGCCAGCAAGACCGAAGCGGCAGAAATGCCGCACAGCGATTTCGGTGGCCATGTGTTGCTATGGGCACGTTCACACATGCGGTGTTTGCCGCGTGCGGCGAGGGATAGTTGTCTGTCAACACTGGGAGGAAGGGCACGCGACCACTTTGTCTGCATTATTGGAAAAGCTGGTATGCACTATATTTTCCATCTTATGAACTTTCAATTAATGTATATTGAAAATGTAAGTGTCTTACATATTAATTCTGTATACCTCTGTACAACAAACATCTGCATATAAATTTCAGGGTTATGGCTAATTAAAAATTATCATGACACGGAGCTGCTGGTCTCCGAGATTGAAAGACGGCCTTGTTTGTGGGATCCCTCAAGAGAGGATTATAAATATGACTGAAGGAGATACCAAAGCGGATGCGGCAGACACCGCACTTGACTGTAGATGTCCAGGTGCCATGCGGCTGCCGCTTGCCGGAGCGGCAGAAACCGCTCGTGTGAAAGAGCATGTGGCTGCTGCTCCGGCATGTGCCGGAGCAGCAGAAACCGCTCATGTGAAAGGGGCCTAAGACACTGAAGACTGTTAAGAAGTACAAGTATGAGTTGTCCACTAGGTGGGGCATTTCAGCAGCATTTTATAAGCAGAACATTTTAGCAATACAGTCGTCCCTCAAATAGTACAGTTTCCAATAGTACGGTTTCAGTTTTATACGGATTGTCATGGAAGATTTTATTTAGGATTTTCAAATTTCCCACTTGTCGCACCAAGTAGCCCTGGCATGAGTGGCAACACTGTTCTACCAAAACACCTGCTGAAAGCACCCCAATGCATCCGAGAAAGGTGTTCACCTTGGAGAAGAATTCAGATTTAGGAGAAATTACGTTTTGGGATGAGTTACTTTGCCGTAGGGAGAGCATACTACGTGCATGAGAGCAGTGTTTGCTGTATCTATCATCTTGGGTCTTAGTCTAAGTTCGGGAGGTAGTTGTCCCTTTCAGTCCCAACTACAGCCTTTGAAACAGCTTATTCCCTCAGGGCCAACACCCTGAAAATCATAGTGAAAAATAAATTCTTGCCGCAGTAACTGCCAGTGCTGCAAGAGTGTTGCAAGGGTGGAGATAAAGGCCGTCCTTTTACTAAACCTCGTCATTGTTATTGTAATGGCATCTCACTCGCAGCAAAATGGTGTACACTGGTCTTCCTGGCGACGTTTAACATGCATCACAAGCTGTCCTGGCTGACAACTCCTTACAACAGAAGATGAAAAGAAAGCTGCAGTGGTTATGGTGGCACAGAGAGGTGAAATGCAATGGAAACACTCATATGTGTTTGTTTGGGCCGCCATGTTTGCTGATAGTGTCATCACAGCACAAAGGCGCTCCACCTCTCAAAGCCGGGAGCCATTGGACGTGCTGAGTTGGCAACTCGTGCTGCCACGTCATGCGTCTGAGATCACTCGGGACGTTCTGAGAGTCCCGATTCTCTCTCTCAAACACAGCCCAGGAGTGTTTTTAAGAGGGGTACTAATTTTATAAGGATTTTCGAATAGTACAGGGTCCTGAGTCCCTAACTCATACTATTTTGAGGGATGACCAATTAGAAAAAGTGGGACAAACATGAAAAAGGGATTGTTCCAGGTAGAGGCGGACTCTGTCACCGTGAATGTATTCCTGTTATAACCAAAAGTTCAGACAGAACACAATTCAACACTCACCTTCCCAGTTTCCCCAGTAGTAAAAACCAAACACAGGTCAATCAGCTTAGGCCAGCTTGAGTCCTTGGGGTGTTCTTGGCTCCCTGCATGCCTGGTGATGTGGGAGGCGGGCCAGCCATTACCTTTTGGCCTTCAGCAGCTCCTTTCTGCTGCTCTCTGACACACCGCACAGGGACAGCAGCTCAGAGGCACCAAAGCCAGACACAACTGGGCATGCCACTCCAGATTTTTTCAGCTTAGTCCTCGCTTTCCTCCACTGTAGGCACGTAAGTGCTTCTCAGAAAAGGACAGGAAGGCAGTCTTCTTGGCAAGCTGGAGACTTTAAGCAAAATCTTGGCCAGCACGCAGGTCACCAGTCCTGGGCAGCAGGACATAAGTAAAGGCAGGTAGACAGCACTAAATGGCTTGTGCTGCTGTCATAGTGA